>NW_028300916.1:3286250-3487500 GCF_049000335.1 Polistes dominula | reverse complement strand
GCCGCGACAGCGAGAATAATAAACGATCTTTTCTACTCTAAACGTACAGTAAACTTCCGTGCGAGAAAGATGACAAGAAAAAAGAAAAAAAAAAGATGTCTCATCTTTTTTATTTCGAGAGAGAGAGAGATAGAGAGAGAGAGAGAGAGAAAGAGAGAGAGAGAGAGAAAGAACCAATAAAAATATACCAAATATCATTCGAAGTAAATAATAACAAAAATGAATAAGTTTACTTACACATTTCACTATTATAATTTCTATTACAATATACAGCTAATTAATATTATATATATATATAATTTGTGTATATATTATATTTTATATTTTATATACATTAATTATATATATAATTAATATATTATACTATTATATTAATAATATATATATATAGATAGATAGATATAATAATATAATATATTTATATATATAATAATATATAATTATGTTATTATAATATATTAATATAATTATATATTTTTTATTTTATATAATAATTAAATATATAATAATTATTATATTAATATTATAAATAAATAAATAAATAAATATATATGCATATATTATTATAACTATAAATTAGTTAATTAAAAATAAACTAATATTAAATAAACTAATTTATTAAATTAGTTAAATTATTGAATAACTATTAATTACTATTATTATAATTATATATATATATATATATATTAATATTGTACTATTTTATATTAATATCGTATAAATATTATACGATAATATTATTAAATATATATAATTATTTATTTTATTCATTTATTAAAATTATTTCATATTATAATCATCGTTCCTAATACGAATTCTCAAATGCAAATGAATTTTCCACCGATGAGAGAAATCGATTAAAGAAAGATAGAGAGAAAGAGAGAAGTAGAGAAAGAGAGAGAGAGAGAGAGAGTTCAAAAATATGATCGTCATCGTTCAAAGTGTGAAAATAAAACTGTAATTGAAAAAAAAAAAAAAAAATAAGAAAAAAAAGAAACTCAACTAACTGGCGCGTATCGAGACACATTTACATTTTATCGCATCTATTTAACATTTTACTATCGTATTAATGTTAATTCAATTTTTAATAATATAATAAAATTGTTAACAAGTTAAACAAAATATATATTAATAATATCATTAATTTTATGATTTAACTTTAGAAAAGATAAATCACGTAAATCATTGCAATGTAATAAATCATAAAAATTGATTATTTTACCTGTCATAATTACACTGGCGTATTGAATTTCGTAAAAGGGTTCATTTTTATTCAGGTAAATTTTATTTAATCTTTCTTCTCTCCCTCCCTCCCATCTCTCTCTCTCTCTCTCTCTCTCGCTATCTTGGTTTTTTATTCAAAGCAAAACAAGAAGATCGTGACTCTTGATGTCGAAGTTTCGAAGTTTGTTTTTCGCAAGAAACACGAGAAAGATAGATGTTGTGTAGTAAGAGAAAGAGAGAGAAGCTAAATTCACCGATGAACTAAGCGCCAGGCTCGTTGCCACCACCTCGACAACATTAAATATCTCTCTCCAAGTAACAAGTAATTTAATATATATATATAAATAATAATTTATATTATATATATATATTATTATTATATATATATATATAATATATAATTATATTATATTAATTATAATTATATTATATTTAAATATATATATATATATATATATATATATATATATATATATATATATTTATTATATATTATATATATTATTATTTTATATTTATATTATATTATTATATAATATATATATATATATATATATATAATATTATTATATATATTATATTATATATATATAATTTATTAATTTATTAATTATAATATATTATTATATATAATTAATATATATATAATATAATATTATTATAATTAATATATAAATAATAATTTATATATATATATTATATATAATTTATTATTAACATATACTAATAACTTATATTAACACAAATTTTGATAATTTGAATAAATAATAATTTATTAATATAAATACTATATATATATATATATATAGTATGTGTAACAGTAACGAAGTAACAGCATTAGCAGAAGCAACAAGATAAAAGAAGGAGAAAACGGTTCACGATTTGAATCTTTTAATCTAACTGATGCTGCGTCTTATGTAAGAGACGCTTTATTACGTTTCTCTTACGCGCATTATTTCTTTTCTCTTTCGAGATAATACTATATTACGATTAGGTATCTAAAATGGAAAAATTCAAATGCGAATAATTTCAAATCAATTACACGTATATCTCGGATTAAATTACTCGTCAATTTATTTCACTTTCTTTCCTAAGTATCAATGAGAATCCTAATCAAATGGTAATTTTGTATAATTTGTTTTATTCACAAAAAAAATGCACACAATTTTTCTTTTTTTTATTTTTTATTTCTTTCTTAACCTTTTGAGTGCTATGAACGCATATATGCGTTTGGTAAAAATTATCAGACTGCTTGTTCGACGTATATAACGTATTTGTTAATATTAATGTAAAATATATAATGTAACGTTTATATTAATTTAATTAAATTATATTTACACACATAAACAAAAAGTTTATATTATTAAATTATTATTTATTCAAATTATTAGAATTTGTGTTATTATAAGTTATTAGTATATGTTAATAATAAATTATATATAATATATATAAATTATTATTTATGTATTAATTATAATAATATTATATTATATATATTAATTATATATAATATATAATTATATATAAAATATATACTATATTATTATATATAATAATTGTAATAATAATATATTATAATTAATAAATTAATAAATTATATATATTACATGAATTATTATTTATATATTTTATTATTATTATATATAATATATAAATTATTATTTATATATTAATTATAATAATATATATTATATATATTAATTATATATAAAATATATAATATATTATATATATATATATATATATATATATTAATTATAATAATATATTATATTATAATTAATTATTAGAATTTGATTAATAATAAATTTATTTTCGTTTCTACAAAACATTTTAGGTAAAAGTATTCAACACTCAAAGGGTTAAGGGTTGCTTTTAGTTTGAAAAATCTCACAAAAAAATGCTATTATGAAAATTGCATTTGTCTTTAGAGGTTCATTAAAAAAAAAAAATAAAAAATCAAAACATACAAGAAAAATCTCTTATCAACTATATATATATATATATATATATATATATATATATATATATATATATATATATATATTATATTTATCACAAACGAATCACGTGATTTGACAGCATTAAGAGAAGCTTTAGCAAAAGTTTCCCGTCGTTATAGATTTCATTTGACACACGTTAAAACATAAGATCTAAGACATTTTTCTTTTTTATTTTTATTTTTTTTATTTTTTTTTCCTAGCCAATATTAGAACAAACCTTCGCACTAAGGAAAAACATTGAAAATAATAATAACCGTAACATCATAGACTCTATTTCTGTTTTAAAAGCGCGTATTATTTTAGATCGTTAATATTTTTAGGAAAGAGATTCATTTATGTGTCGCTGGTCACTTTGAAAAGTGCATACCAATCCTTACACTAATGTTAAACGTTAAGGTCAAAGCAACAGCCAACTATCGCAGCACAGCCAATAATTCGCATATTTTATGGTTACATAAGTATCCTATCTAAATTTCTTTTAGAAAAGAAAAAAATGAAAATGATGAACTATAGAAAGATAAAACTATACTTAAAAATAAAGTCTAAAAAATAAAAATAGAATAATTAATATAATATATTATATTAATTATATATATTATATATAATATATTATATTAATTATATATAATATTATATTAATTATATATAATATTATATTAATTATATTAATTATATATATATATAATATTATATCATATATATAATATATTAATAATATAAGATAAGATAAGATAAGAAGTTTATTTCAAGTATACCCTTTTAGGGTGTTTACCCCGAAGGCCCCCCTCCCTACATTGTTAATAATATATTAATATATATAATTATATTTAACATATATTTTGTATAAACAATTTATGAATACTTTGAAAAGTGCATAGAATTCTTATTAAATTCAAAACATTTAATGTCAAATCAACTAGCAACTATCGCAACCAAGCCAATAATTCGCATCTCCTTTAGTGATCTGATTGTGAGTCACGTCTATAAGTTTCCGATAGTAAAAAAAAGGAAGAAAGTGAGAGCGAATGAGATGGAACGATACCAAAAGATAAAAACGGAAAGAGAAGAGGAAGAAGAAGAGGAGGAGGAAGAGGTGGTGGTGGTGGTGGTGGTGGTGGAGAAGGAGATGCGTTATGCAACCGTGATTTTGACATACGGCTCGTTCGTACGCTTAGCCAATGTAAACATACTCTGTGGGGTTAACATACACGGTGACTCACCCGTTTTAGTATACATGTCAAAGGAAAAGAGTAGTAATATGTGTGTGTGTGTGTGTGTATATGTGTGGTGGGGCCAACTGACTGAACGACCGTCCCAGTTGATGCCAAAGTACTATAACGACGCCTAACTCTATCACTTTAATGTGCCAGAATCATTTACCAACACCCACGAAGATGTTGCTTTTATAATAGTTTCGTCGTATTTTCCTAAAATGCTTGATAACAGTTAAAAAAAAAAAAAAAAAAAAAAAAAAAAAAAAAACTCTGACACGTGGATTCATCACGTATTCATGTTTTTTTTTCTCTTTTCATGCATATTTATTTATGCATTGTATAATTAGTGTCAATAATGTCATAAGTATTCAAAGAATTGCATAAATGTTTTTCCTTTCTTTTTTATTTTTTTTTTTTAAATGATTGCATTTGACAATCATGTTTGAGAATTGGTATAAAATGAAAATAATATTACAGTATCGTAATATTATTTTATTTACATTTGAATTGTACATCAGTGCTATTGTTTATCGTATGAATTAAAAAAACCAATGCTTACTTACGTGTTTATATAAATATATTATATATGCTGATATCGTGAATCATGAAAAAAAAAATGTTGTCATCGTTATAATCACGTGGAAAATTATTATAGGAGGAGGGGAAAGAAAAAAAGGATAATATTCAAAGTAAAACAAAAAGAATCCTGTAGAATAAAAATCGGTATATTTGAACGATTGATCAACGTCAGTGTCGACACGGTAGCGAACGATTAGAAAGACGGAAGTAAAATGACCTATGAAGAATTAATTAAATGAGAATAAATAGAAAAAGAAGAGATAGAGATACACGTATAATAGTAATGAACGTATCTAACTACGAACGAGACACGTGTTTGTTTTGCACAGGCATCGTAGTTCTCTTAATTCTCACGATTCTCTTCCCTGTTCTCTTCTTGTCGGAGAACAAAGCATCGTTACGTGTACATCTAGCGACTACTTCTGCGTGTTTCTCTTTGCCCATCATACATAAATATGTTTCTGTGTTTAAGTGCATATAAAATTGTATACATTTATACGTATAATACATAAGTTATATACTTAATACATATATATGTAAACGTGCACATGAATAGGGAGCCGTGTTACGTCCCGAGAAACGAGTAATGTAATTCATGCAAATTACATTACGTCGACGAGCATAGCTAGCTGACCGACGGTTATCACTAGACCGAAACTTTTCATTCAACGATACATGCCGACACATATATATATATACATATATGTATCACCTAGTTCGTTCGTCCATTGAAAATTATATCCAGTAACTTTTTACAATAATCTTTCCACGCCCATTGGGAGATAACATTCTAATAACACGTGCATTTTTTTCCTCGGTTTGATCAAAGAGAAAAGAAAAATATAATCTTTTAATGCAATAACATACTTATATCTATATATATATATATACAGAAGTAACTTAAACGAATCACATTGAGTAAACGTTTGGAGTTGAACGAGAAACACGGTCCCAGGGATTTGATTGATTTGGATGCACCTTCTTAACATCCTAATCTGGGAATAAGGGCTTTGTACCAGATGATCCACACTCGTAACGACAGCTCATAGTTCGGATGACGAGAAGAGCCAATAGAAAGACTCTCGCGAACGTATGTTGCATGGACCATTCATCGTAATGAAAGCGGAAAAAAAGAGAGAGAGAAAGAGAGAGAGAGAGAGAGAGAGAGAAAAATTATACATTCGAGTTGAGAGAAAGAGAATAGGATGGAAGATGAAGCTTGCGTACACGTCATACGCATTCACAGCGTTGCCATCGGTGAATAAGCCCTTGAATTAGGGCCATTTTTCAGGGGTGGAATGAGGGGTTGAAGGCCGACAACTAGTAGTAGTAGTATAACGCAGACGCGATGTTTTGCGGGACGAGGACAAGCGGAAGAAGGAGGAGGAGGAGGAGAATCAAAGGGAACTAACTCTCTCTGTACCTAGAGATAGAAAGAGAAAGAAATAAAGGGATGTTGTAGTAGGAAGGGTGGGAGGGAGGGAGGGAGGAGGGTTAGGACTCGCAGCGTGCGCCGGACACGTTAGTCATTGATACACTTTAAACCGAGAGCTCTAGCGGGTGACTCATATATAATAATCGTCGTCATCGACAGCTGATCCAGATGCGTTTCTACGACGCAAACCACGTTGTTCACCCATCCCCCTTATTCGACTATCGAACAGAAAAGTGGGGGTATCCGTTGCTCGCTCCTATCCCCCTTTTTTTTCGGCTTCTCCTTTCGGGCTCTTAGGGCCAGAGAAAAGCTCACAAAGGCAAAATGCGACACCACCACCACCACCGTCCACCACCCCCTTCTCCCCCTTTTTACTACTACTGCTCCTCTAACTCAGCCTCTCAAAAAGCGATGACTAATTCATTAAGTCCCTTTTATCTTTCTCTCTCTCTCTCTCTCTCTTTCTCTCTCTTGTTCTCGCATCAGCTTTTTTGGCACATCAACTCAACCCCGCGACTATGACGAGCTGCTGCTCTTCACGCTCCTACGATTTTCCGATTTTCAATTTGCTTCATGGAGGAGGGGGGGGGGGTTATCCCCCTTTCCTCCTTACTCTATCTCATGAAAAGAAATATCCCACGGGCATTCGACCATACTAACTGAGAATTTTTCTTCTCATTTAACCAATGTTCTTTTCTCTATATGCATACTTGATCGTTTTCCAATTAGAAATTCTGTCGTTTTGTTTAACAAATATAAAGTTAGGTTAATTAATTCGATTATAAATTCAATTCAATTTGAATACCCTAGTAGCAGAAAATATTGAAAAATATTGAATGTATGTGTATTTAATATTAAAAAGACGTTAAATCTCTTTTTAATTAAAATATAATAATAAATAATAAATTTTTCGTGCTACTAGGGTATTTTTCTCAATATATTATATTTATCATTTCAAAAAAATATCTTTGTCGTTTAATGTTAATCGTTTGGAAAACATAATAAAGAACTTTTAATTTTCTTTATCATTTTCACGGTTATTAAACACAGTCGTTACAGAACATTAAGTTAGGATTGCGTCTATCATCCGACAGTTTGCATGAATTAATGTCATTTATGTAGTTTTTTTTTTTTTTTGCAAACTCATGCTACTTTTTTTTCTTTTGCTTCCTATTTCTCTTCAACAGGTTGAATACAGAACCGATTTTCTTAATAATGAATTATACAAAAGAGAGAAATTTATTTGTGATATGAAATTTGAAATTCAAATAAATTACTATCCCATTATGGAATTGAATGTTTCATAAAGTGACTAATTATAAGATCACGAATAATACGATCAACTACTACTACTACTACTACTACTACTCATCTGATAATCCTCCGAACAAAGAACATTTTTATGGGACCACGTAGCTGACGAGGAAACAGATGACGTAAATATCCTACGTGGTGTACCAATTTGTGGACCATGACGTAAAGTGAATTACAATTTCCTTGAAAAAACACACACACACACAACAACAATTCTGATCGATATTTGTTACCTTACTTGTGTTCTTCGATTATTATTACTACGTGAGTCATGCACGCACTTTTTCATTTGCTCGAGTCACAATTATTTGTTAAACATTACACGTCCTACGATAAATGACTGATTACTACTACTCCTATCATTTCACTTTTTCATAATGTTGTTCAAATATTTGCTAACAACACGAGTTAAACAAAAAGAACAAGAATGACAAGTTGATGCAAAAGTAGATCGTTTGATCGATTGATTGATTGATAGATTGGTCACCTGCATCATCACCATCATCATCACCACCACCACCACCACGGGGGGGACTATCGTTGATTTTTGACGATTATTGACATTACCATGTGTCATTATGATAATACGGAAAAATACCGAATGAAAGACAATGATATAAGAAGGTAATAATCATTTAACAAAATATCAATTATAATAAATAAAAAATTTATTAATACGTTTATAAACTAACAATCGCGTTAGAAATATTTGAAATTTTCTTTAGTAAATATCTTCGTATGAGTCACACGACCCAAACGATAATCTCAAAACTATAAATTGTGTCTCTCTTTCTTGTTAGTTACGATTAGGTTGGAATTTATTGGGAAAAATGAGAGAAGAATGAAAAATAAGTGAGTTAGTATCGTATCATGGACATAGGAAAAGATTAAATGATGGAGAAAAGAGTAACACACACGATTCTTCGAAAATGTCGTCTACTGCTGGTAGTTTTCTCGACGAATGAGATAGTTATAACGTGACTCATAGAAAAATGATTGCCATAGGAGGAGCAATTATCTCACAGTGTGCTTGACACTTATAATAGAAGTAAACTAGAAACAAGAAAAGGGAGGGGAAAAAATATATGGGGCTGAATAAAATATATGTTTTCAAATTAATTCTATTTTCTAATATCAATTGTCATTACGTATATTATTAAACACATTCGCGACCGTTGACGTAAATTCACGTCACATTTTAAAAATTGAAAAATTTAATTAATATAAATTTATATATTATATATATAAATTACAAAATTTATATTATTTTATAATTATTATTATTTTTTATTATTATTTTATTATTAATTTATTAGTATTATATATATATATAAAATTTATATTTACATATTTATATAAAAATTTTATATATTAAATTTATATTTAATTACTTAAATATAATAATTATAAATATTATTTATTATATATTATTATATTATTTTAATATATATAATATATATATAATATTATTATATAATATATAATATATATAATATAATAAATTATTTAAACTTATATTTATATATTTATATATAGAATATATGTAAAAATTAATTGTTTTTTCAAAATGTCATTATTTTTGTCGGTACTTAGTATAAGAAACGGAAAAAATGTGTCGGGCCGCGAATATGTTAAATAAGTGTGTCAAGAAAATTTAGATAATTAAAATTACAATTTCTAATAATTCATATAATAATAATTATTATTATTATTTGTTGTTTTTTTTATTAATATTAATAAAGGAAGAGAGTTGAGGGCCTATTATAGTTGGACTCACTCGCGGTGTGCTGTTTCTAATCGCGCCTTCCTTCTCAACTTAAGTTTCTTCTGGATCGTCAAAGCGTCGAATCACGAATACCTCGGTTGCTTACTTTCTCTCTGACTCACCGTGGCCTCCTCGGGGGCCCGTCATTGCCGTTGTTGTTGTTGTTGTGTTGTTATCGTTGTCGTGGTGTCCTAGTGTCGTTAACTTCCCTCCACTTGTTCCTAAATCCAAATAATCCTTCGATTCGACTGACAAGTACTCCATTTCAATGGGAAACGATTAAGTTCAAAAATATGTTCAAAGTAAATTCTATTTTATACTGGTTGGTGATGAACACACACACACACACACACAAATGTTCAAGATATATCATACATTTTTTTTCTAAATCATAATAATATCATAAATAGAAATTCTATAACGTTTGGTGGTACGGTGGTGGACATTTTGATTGGTAACGAGCGAAAGTAGAAGAATCAGAGCAGAACGAAAACATTTTCTGTCCAGTATAGTTTCATATCAATCAATATATATATATATATATATATCTCGAACCACACATACATTTTTAATAAAAAAAAGAAAAAATATCTCGAAGAAGATCGAATTTCAAAGATATATTTGAAACTATCCCTAGTAACACAAAATATTGAAAAATATTGAATACATATGTATTTAATATGAACAAAACATTAAATCTCTTTTAAATATTAACACTTTATTGATCGGTCCCAAGTTAACTCGTGTGTTTCTATGACTGAACGTTAGCTGCTGACCGGTCACGAGTTAACTCGTGATGCACATTTTTTTATCGCATCTCACTCTATTTAAGAAAGAAAACCCAGTGTAAAATAAATATTAAAATAGTAATAGATTTTTTTTGTTTTCTTTTTGGTACTATTGTTTATAATACTGTTTATCATACGAAAAAAAGAAATATTTCAAGTCTAATAATGATAAGTAAAATTCATTCAAAATTACTTATAATATTGTTTTACTTTTCAATTCAATTACGTAGCCAATAGCCGATGACATGAGATAAATTCTGAAAAAAACAAAAAAAAAAATAGAACGGTCTCAACAAAATGTTAAATACACATGTATTCAATATATTTTGTGCTATTAGGGACATCGATAAACTGGTATTTGAAAAAATATCGATGAATCCAAGTGAAAGAGATGCTGCTTACTTTCACTCGAATAAACTCGTTAACATTTGGTCGAGATATTCGTGAGAGATTCGAAATACGAATAGGAATTTCGAAATGAATGAATAAAACAAAAACAAAAAAAAAGAACCAAAAATTTGTGAAATTTATTTCTCTCTGTCTACTATTTCCTAGTTTTATTTAAAATAACCAGATAGAGGGGGGAAGGGGTGAGGGGGAGGGGAGGGGGAAAGGGGGAACGTTAAAAAGCTATTCCTCGCGTATTCTGTTATGTTCGACTTGGAAAGTATGTAAATAAATAAATAAATATAAAAGAGTTCACACCGCATATAGGCGTTTGTATAGGCGCTAGAAGGCAACTATAAAAAGGCAGCCTCCGTATCTGGTATCTATGAGAAAAGTGAGGTCATCGACTGAATGGGTCCAGACAAGGTTCGTCGGCGTCACTATCGAGATAACTTCTCTCTCCCCCCCCCCCTATATCTCCCTTCTTCTTCTTCTTTGTCGTCCCGGATTATCTCTTGGCAAAACTAATGACTATAATGTAAAGATTTAACGATGCTTTATAAATCATCACAATTTTCCAAACTGTGAGAAGAAAGAAAAAATGAACACACACACACACAAAAAAAAAAAGAAAAAAAAAATACTAAGAAAAGTACCCACAATCGTATTACACTCTCGATGTTTCTTGAAATTTTGATTAATGAAATGAAATGATTGATTAATCTTACATGCAATTATATTTCTTTCGGTACGTAAAAGGATTTACAATAACGACAAAAAAAAAAAAAAAAAAAAAATTAAGTAAAATAAAAATGAAAGATCGAAGAAAAACTAAGAATGTATGTATGTGTATAGAAGAAATAGGATTACTTTCGTAATCAATTAACAATTTTAAAATATAAAAGTATTATAATATCTAGGTCCCTGAAACAGCCTTGTCGTATATAAATAAGAATATAAAATCAAGAAAAAGGAAGTGAGAGACAACAACAAGTGTGTTATGAAGGGGGGAATATATAAAATAAAGATATAGGAGTGTAAAACTGGCGTCAGTTAATCATTGGCTCAGGTGCAAGTAGAGACATTAGCATTCCTGGTTGCAACTTGTACGTTTCATAGTAGTAGTAGTAGTAGTATATATGTGTGTGTAAACACATAGAGATCAGGAGAAACAGGTCGATACTTTACAATGGAAAGTTCAATGTATATAAGAAAGAGAAAGAGATATGTCAGTTGTGTTTAGGAAGAATCGATCGATCGATCGATCGATCTACCAATCGATCGAAAGTCCAGGATATCGAAGAACGAAGAAAAGAGCCTGCTGCTGAGATGCCGTTGGAATGCCGCCCATAGAGGTGCAGACCTCTCTACAAACGAAGAAGAAGAAGAAGAAGAAGAAGAAGAAGTAGCAGCAGAGGGGGGGAGACCCATGGAGAGGAGGTTGTTGTAAGAAGGAGGGAAAAGGATCGTAGCTTGCTTTCCTCGCACGGCCTTCACACCTTCGCTTCAGCTCACCTCACCTCACCTCACCTTACCTTACCTTACCTCGCCATACCTTAACTCACCTTACCTCACTTCACCTCACCTTACCATACCTTACCTTGCCTCTCGTTCTTACACGCAACTATACAACAGTCCTGCACGTTCCGGCTATGTATATATATATATATATATATATATATACAGGGTGTCCGAGGTTTCAGTGGTCAAACCTCTCGTCACTTTATTTTATGACTCTAAATAAGAGATAACAATAACGGGGTATATAAATATAAATCGATTAAAGCTTTATTTTTAACAAATTGTGATAAGAATGTAGAAGGAACAAATTCTATGGGACATGCAAATTCGTTATATTATTATAAATTTTATTTGTAAATTAATGTAAAATTCTTATTTTTATCAAGTATGGTAAATATTTCTTGAAATAATTGTATTTGGAATTTGTCAAATGTATATAGAATTATTTGTGTATGCGTGTAACGAATAGAACACGCATACAAAGGAAGCTTGTATTTCAACGACAATGTTGTTTGATTTCTGCATCAATGATCTATCCAGTCGGAAATAGATCATACGAAATTCGAGCTCCGTCTATTTTTTTGTTTTGTTTCTATTTCTAATGATCATTTAATCGACTAATTAATCCTGCCACGTGTCATTGATTACTCACTCATTGGATTAGTAATCAATCAAATTCTAATATAATGATATGCATATAGAATATTTCTCTCTCTCTCTCTCTCTCTATCTCTCTAGTTTTATTTTGAATCAAAGATTAGATTTATTTTTTCTGTTTATATTGACGAACGCAAAATATCTGGGAAAACCTTATACGTAATCAATTTCACGTATTATATACAGAAATTTGTACTTGGAACTTATGCGGATGGACACCAACGACATGATGATGATAATGATGATGATGATGATGATGAACCAACTATTATGATTTTTATAACTAACTTTTTATAACTTAACGATCACAACCATAATTACGAATGATCTAATCGGCCACAGAACAACAACAAAAAACATTCCTTGTGTTTGTATGTGTGTGTAATCCGGTGAAATTTCTATGAAAAGGATTATGCGTGGTGGAAGATGACCGAATGCAAACGAAGAATCATAGTCAGGTATCTACTAGAAACACGAGAAAACGTTTATGACGATGCGTAAGCAAGCAATCGGTAAGGCTTTGTTTCTTCGAAATTCATTTCTCTCATGGTCATCTATAGATCGTTAAAAACAAATGAGATATTTTGTTCGAATTATCGTTTGAAACAGAATTCAAAAATAATAGCAGATAAATCATGAAAAAAAAAAAAAAAAAAAAAAATAAAGCCAAAATTAACGCGTAAGTTTATTCGAAATATCGAATGGATTAGAACAATTGCATCTGTCGATAGAAAATTGACAATTTTTTTTTTCTTATTTATTTCCATCTCGTAAAATCGGAAGAAACTAATTGAACATTACACGGCAAAGTGGTAAAAAAAAAGTAATAGCGTTCAGTGTTTTAAATCGGTTGGATACGATATACTACTTATATATATATATATATATATATAGGAATACACAAAGTTATTTCTCATTACCAACGATGTTGGCAATCTTTTTGACACGAGAGGATTACTCGAAGATATATTTTCCTAGTCGTAAACTAAAAGTCATAACTTTTATCTCGCTTGACGTAACAAACAATCACGTATTTCAAATGCAAGGTGAATATTTTCCTTTGGAAACGTATTTTGCCACTTAACGATACCCCACCATTATCGATGTGTTGTGCATCGAGTTCCAATAAACTTTATATGTAACCCTGAGGGCTGCTTCTAACGATCACGATCTTTCTTATCTTAATTTTAGAAAAATATCTTTGACCAAATGAATTCTAATATTATTTTTCAAATTATCAATTATACATATATTCTTAGATTCTGAATAAAAACTTAATCAATTTAAATCCCATTTTACAATAGATGATAATACACACGTCGTAGTATTGTAATAAAAGTATTAGGTGAAGTGTCAAATAAAATGTCGTTTATACAAATGTCAAATTTTGTATATTTTTATTAAAAAACCAATTGATTTTTATCAATTTGATATTAAAAAATTAATTAGAAATGTATTCTTTTGAATTTAAGGTTAGAACGTAACGTTACTTTCCGGTCCACCTAATAGTTTGTTACAAATCATTTATTTTTGAATATATCATATAATAAACAATAAATAATAATAATAATTCTTAATAATTATATTTTTTCAAATTTAATACCATAATATTACTTCGTCATTGATACTCACAACCTTTTATTATATCTTAAAAATAAATTGTCATTAATAATTGAACGCTAAATGATATACAATAATTTAAATAATAATTTGATCACAATTTCATCTGTATAATTTGACTGTTAAATATTATAACAGTGAAAGCAGTAAATGGATAGGTATACTAATTGTAAAAGAAAAGACCAAAAAAAATGATTTATACAGGAAAATGATGAGTTCAGAAACAGCGTTGTTACACTGTTTATTCAAGCTCTCCCCCTTTTACCCTCTTCGTTTACCGTTTCATCTTACAAGGAAAAGAACAGACTTCTGTGAGGTTATTAACGTTTCAAATGAATCATTCGCAAGTATATTCTGCTGTGTGTGTGTTAGTAAAAGAATAAGATGATATTATACAAATACTGCACATAGGTAAGGACATGCATATACGTCTTTAACGTCCTTCGAAAACATTGGAATTTCCTTGAGACAAAAAGAGACAGATACAGAGACAGAGACAGAAAAAGAGGAAAAAAGAAAAAAAAAAAGTCAAAAGAAATAAGTAAAGTCCGTGCCATGTGCCATGGAATCAAGATCTACAATTTTCTTACGATCTCTACGAGGATCCAGGATGACTCAGAGAATAACCTCGACGTAGTCGTCGTAGTCGTAGTCGTTGTCTTCTTCTTCTTCTTCTTCTTCTTCTTCTTCTTCGTCGTCGTCTTGTAGCAAGCATCGCTATGATTCTCTGAGTTATTCGTGGCTCGAGCAGAGACAGCATGAACCAACCAACAACCATCCCTCACCAAAATAAATCAGCAAGAAATTGCGTTGCTCCGTTCATCGCCCACCCTTTTACAATCTCATTCCTTCCGTTATTTTGTTTTAATTTTTTTTTTTTTTTTTTATTATTTACCAGTAATTATGACAGAGAAAATTAAATACAAATGTGTAATTATCATTTAATGATTTCTTTTGGATTATTTTATAATTGTAAAATAATTGATCACATAGCAATTCTTCGAATCTATTCACAGTGTCGTCATCATTGTCACAATTATATTCGTAATGTTAAATGATTTATGAATTAGTGTTTGTCATTATTTTTCATAATTATTAATATTAGAAAATATATATATATATATATATATATATATATATATATATATTTTTATTTAATGTCTTATTAGCGATATAGAAGTTGTACATTAAAGTTTATTATACATATTAATTTGTTTTAAGATATTTTAGTAGGTTTATTAAAGATGTTTTGAAATTTAGGTTGACTTTAGTTAATGGTGGGTTTAATAAAAAATTTCTGTCAGTTTTCAATGAATTTAAAAAATATATTATTATGATTTCTTGATTATTTCTCGCTTTAATCTAAATGTCATAATTAACGAGACACGAGTGAGGTTTTTTATTTCTTCGATACAAACGTCATGATAAAAAAATGTATTACAATTAAGCCAACGTATTGAAATTTGTACAATCGTCGGGGTAGGAGGAGGAGGAAAGCAACATTGTGGGATAATTATTGACTTAAACTCGCATATTATTAAATATCGAATCGCTTTTTATTTTTTTTTTTTTGGTTATCGCAAAATTTCGAAGATCTGATAAATCGTACGAAAATAAACATATTCGCGATAAGTTTTGAAGATGATTAAAAAAAATATCAAAGAAGTGACAAAAAAAAAAAAAAATTCAATAAAAAAGAACGTGAGGCTATTAATCTCGCTTTTTAGAATAATTTTTTATTTATTTTTTTTTTTTTTTCAAATTTTAATACCATGATACAATATACATACTTCATCGTTCATGCTCACAACCTTTTTTTATTATATCTTGAAAATAAATTGTCATTTAATAATTAAACGTTAAATGATATACGACAATTTATATAATAATTTTGATCAATTTCCTTCGCATTTTTTTTATTTTGCAAACATAATCGATTTTTGACAAACGAACAAGGGACTCTCGTATAACAATCTCAAATAACGTCACGATTTTTTTTTGCTTGCTTATCACAAAAAAAGAATAAGAAGAAGAAGAAGAAGAAGAAATAATCAAATGGAAATGAAACGTGACAAGCATCGTATTTCGATATTAGATATGCACCTATTTATATATATTTATATATATATATATAAATAAAAGAAGAAAAAAAAGAGAGAGAGAGATAAAAATGAAAGAAATATTAAAAGACCAAGGTAAACTCAGCTTGTGAAGATAATTCATTCGTTTTACTTATCGATCAGCAAACAAATCCCCTAAGAGAAATGATGTTGCGTGGCAACTTTGCGTATTGAGAATCGAAGAAATTTCTTAGAAATTCATCAAGATTTTCCCGTAATATTGAAAGAGTCAAAGGAGAAACTCCTTTTTATTTTTTTATTTTTATCGGACGCAGTTGTGTGTCCCCCCTTTATCGATGTCGCTTATCAATGTACTCGACCTATTCTTATCGCACTCTGCTTCCGTCCTTTTTCTTTTTCGATCAGAATGACTAAACAGAGAGCTTAGTATCAAACCCCCTACCACCTGAAAGATAAGTAGTACGATAAAGAAAATACGATAAACCTACAGAGATATACCTGATCACTGAATAGTAAAAAAAAAAAAAAAAAAGAAAGAAAACCAAGATCTTCCAAGGAAAGGAAAAGTAGGTAGAGATAAAAAAAAAAGGGTACGTAATTTAGAGCATTAAACACATACTCATACATCTTAGAGAAGACACCTGTAAAACATGACGTACGTGTACACGTCATATCTGTTTATTATTAAACTTGATAACCACGCAATCTTCTTTACCATAAAATCCTAGTAAATTAAGAAATTTAATATTATTATTACTAGGATCTTTTAATGTAACTATAGCCTAGTAAAACAAAATATATTTAATTATATTACATTGAAGAATTATATTAATTTAATTAATAATTATTAATTAATTAATATTATTTATTATGTATTTTTTTATTAATTAAATTAACAATAATATTTAATAATAATTAAATATTATTAATATAAATAAATCTTAGAGTAAATTAAGAAAGTTAATATTATTATTACTAGGATCTTTTAATGTAACTATACCCTAGTAGCACAAAAAAAATATATTTAATTATATGAAATTAAAATTAATAATAATTAATTTTAATTATTAATTAATTAATTATTATTATTTAATATTTAATAAATAGTTATTGGCAAAATATTATTTAATATTATCTATTAATTAATATTTATTAATTAAATTAATAACAATATTATATTTAATATTAAAAAGACATTAAATCTCTTTTTAATATTAAATACACGTGTATTCAATATTTTTCAATATTTTGTGCTATTAGGGTAATGTTGTTAATCCATTTGAAGCTTACGATTATTTTTAAATAAATGACTAACAATAAGTATGTTGTAATAGTGAAATGACCTTACGTTTTCACTTCATATATGGGTGATCAATTATTCACGACGAATACCTTGATCCCGTACTCATTACCAAGAGCCGAAAAATCGATCGATGGAAAAAAAAAGGGGAAGACCAAAGGAAGGGTAAAAAAAAAAAAAAAAAATAGAAAGAGGGAAAATATATTTTCCCTGAAATTTTTCGAAAGGGGGAACGAGGTGTTATCATTTACAAATTGGTGGACTGTCTCACTGACTGACTCACTGTCAATGCTCGTTCGTTGCCAGCTCATAGCTTTCTTCTTTTTCTTTCTATCTTTCTTTCATTCTTTCTTTCTGACCCCTACCCTCGTTATCCCTCGTCATTTGCACCCCCTACGATTCTTTATCCGAACATCATCTAAGCTTTTGTAGAGTGTCAAAAACGACGTTAGATACTGAAACTGCGTCCGAGACTAATGAAAATGTCTGATAATGGTTAGGGGAATCAAAATTTTCAGTATACAGATAAAAAGATTTGATCAAAATATCAAAAGACAGAGAATACTACTTTTTTAGGGTTGGAAGGGAGGGAGGTAGGGGGAGGGTTGGAATCAAAACCATTGATTTATACGTCATCGCTGTGTTATGAGATTATTCCCATCATCCCACCCCCACTCTTCTTTTCTTTTTTTTTTTTTGATAAATATCTTCTAACCCTTTCATCAAACAAACGAGATTGAGTCATCGTTTAAAGTATGAGAAGGAAAAAGAACATAAGTAATTATCGATAGGAAATAGATTTAGAAATTTTGCAAACTATTGAAACAATCCAGGACGACGACGACGACGAAGACGACGCCACCATTCCTATTCGTCTATCGTCATCGACTAAGAATTCAGTCTCGGCGATTTGATGCGTACAAAGCATTCGACAAGTCGAGTATTGTTTCGATTGAGAGACAATGGATGATACTCTCTTGCTCTCTCTCTCTCTCTCTCTCTCTCTGTGGTCACTTGCCGTGTTCATGAGTCATACTTTTTGCCATTGCAAGCTCTTATGCAAGATTTCGAAAACTTCATTTCATATTTTCACGCTAATTAATTTACTTCAATATTTCTATCTTTCGATATAAGAAATCTTTGATAAATGACGAGTCAGTATGAGTCGTTGGGAAAAACTACTTTGAATAATTGTAATACATTTAATCATCAATATAATTCAAAGAAAATTTTTTTTTTTTGTTTAATAGAAAAATCTAAGGTTTTTATAAAATCTAACATATGTATACGCTTTTATATTGGATTGTCGTGAAAGTTCGTGCCAATTTTGACGAAAGATTGAAATGCAACGCATTTAAGTTTCTTTTTTTTTTTGGTATATATTTATTAAATAATATTGGGTTGGCAATTAAGTAATTGCCAATTTGTTCAATGAAATAAAAGAATTTTTTTTTTAATATTGAGTTGTAAAAAAAAAAAGAAACTTAAAGAAAATATCTACGCAATGAAGAAGTTGTAAAGCTAGGTTGAGATGACATAAAAATAAAAAATAAAAAATAAAAATGGGAATGAGAGACATCTATAATTGAAATCGACAATTACTCAGCTGCCAACCTAATATATAAGTGTCATTCTGTTCTACAAACTTTCATCATCTTAAAAGATAACTTACAAATTGTCTCCCTTTAAAACTTTTCAGGTTTTTCAGTAAAAGAAAACAAAAAACTTTATGTCACCTATCAAAAATCGGCACAAACTTTTCAAACAATACAATAATAGAAAATACAAAAAAATTCTAATCGATTTAAAGAAACAAAATTCATTTGCAATTCCATCTTTGAGATGAGAATACGTCTCATTTCCTGAAAACGTGTTATGAGAGTCAAATCAAATTCATTTCTTGTTGCTTACTTACTCCTCCTTTAATCGTAGTCTTTTCTTACTCATCGTTGTTGTGTTGTGTGTAGTACAGGTATGTAAATATATTTATATATATACATTGACATATCCTTTTATCCGGCATTTTTCTAATAAAAATTCCACACGTGTAACGAAAGGGAGACAAATATTACGTATGCCATACGCGTGATTCTCGTTAAGTGATTCATTCATGCCGGAATTCTTCATGACGTACATACATCACTGGGTCGAACTTTGTATTTGTGTGTGACACGCTCGATCTCTTTCATCTGTCGTATTTTCTCTCTCTCTCTCTCTCTCTCTCTCTCTCTTTCTCTTTCTCTCTTTAGCACGCAAAATCACGTTATACTACGCTTTGCCGTCAGCCAACATGCGGGTGTATCGTCTCATCATCCTCTTTCATTATATTAGTACGAGCATTAACACGAGGGCATACTTTGCAGATTACGTGTTAAACTAATTTTCCTTTAACTCGTTTATAAACATTCATCAATTGCAACGACATTGACGAATGATCATCATCATTGTCCATTTGTTTCATCAAAAATATACAATTAAATTAGTAGACAAATAAATGTGTAATTTGTGTAGATATATACATACACAATATATGAGCCGTTCTTCAGTGCACACATCGATTAACTCTATAAAACAAAAAGTTGAGAAATGTGATGAAATAATGAATATTGTTGTATTACTTATTATTCAATGGACAAAAAAATGTTGCCGTTTAATGGTGTTAATCTTTATTATTCAGGAAAGTTATTATTAATATCAAAAGTTATGACTACCTATACCAAGTGCTTTGACACTTAATTTAATTTAAGATTTTTCTTAAAGTGGAGTTAATCGATGTGTGCACTGAAGAACGGCTCATATAATACATTAATTATAATAATACATAAATATATAATAATTGTGTATTTGTGTATAATAATAATAATAATATTAATAATAATAATAATATGAAGAAGCAACGTAGTATTGATCATAAATGCAGTTTATAAGGATATAATAGTCATCTAATTAATATGTAGTCAATCATTTACTCATGCCATCAATTTATATATATATATATATGTATATCGTCTTAAATATCGATAACAATTTTCTAACACTCTTTAAGTATATACTTATAAAGTGTATTATCCATGTCAGAACATATAGCGTGACTATTCTAAGCATTATGCATACATCGATCGTCGAATTGCTAAAGTTCTTTGCCAGTTTATTAATAACGTTAGTTAGATCTTTTTGTATTTTGATATAACCAAGAGGTATATGCTTACAAACACGTAGTAGTAGTAGTAGTCTCTATTCTGAAGTATTATTACGATTTTACTGTACAACGATATAGTATATATACTCTTTACACGCGATAAGATATTTTAATTCAATCGATGAACAACCTTTATTAAAAAAAAGAGAACAAAATGTGATTTCTAATCTTTATGCAAATGTTACCGATTTTACTATCAAAAGATTCTTATTATAATTTATTGTATTATTATTTTTAACAAATTTACTTTTTCTTTGTTTTTTTTTTAATAAGATCTTTATCTAGTTAGAAAAAAAGAAAAGATAGAAAGAAAGATAAAGAGAAATAAGTGTGTGTGTGTGTGTGTGTATATATATATATAACAAGACGGAGACATCAAGGAAGAAAATTTGTAAACAGTCTCAGGCATACATATCATGTAATACAAATGCTAGCGCCAATAATTCAGGGTCGTAGTGAACTACCTAGTGTGCTCCAACTGTGAGTCATACTTTAACCGCATTAAGCATCGATATCAACACAATTTTTATATTTCGATGTCGCGAGAACGCACATACTGTTTGCAATGAAATAAGCCTTGGAAATAAATTCTAACATGACAGAAATATAATATATCTCTCGCGATCTTTTAATAACATTAAAAAAAAAAATTTATCGTATTTGCAGATCGATCGATCGATCGATCGATCGTTTTGTCATCGTTTTGTATCGAAAAGAAAATAATACGATTCGTAGTTTCTTTTTTTTTTTTTTTTATTAATTAGTTAGGAACAAAATCTTACAACAAGACAATAATTTGATTTGATACAGAACAAAAATATATTTTTTGTAAACAATTTTTCATTGTAAAAAAATTAAAATAGAAAAATAAGTTATTCATTTTCATTGACTATTTTTATTCATTCAACATTTTGTAACTATCTATGAAAAGACAAGAAATAAATTTACAAACGAATAGATTTTCATATTAGGGAAAAAAAAAAAAAAAAAATAAGGAAAAAGATACGAACGCGTGCGCAAACCGCACAAACACGTAATATTTTTTATGTATCATCACGAATGATAATATAATATCTCTCAGAGGTTCGTATCTCGGCTTTTATAAACCGCGAAGTTGTGATCTTGATTATAAATGAAGTAGTCAAAGAATGCGCATATCATAGGCGTCAACGACGATTAATCGGTTGTTAAATATTCAAAGATCGTATTATTCCGTAATTTTTACATCCAACTACGAATCCCGATCATTTATAATTCATTTGCAATTAAATAAATAACGCGTATACGCGATTTTCAAGATAACCAAGTGAGATCATTCTTTTATTAGATCGTTTTTGTTGAAGTTAAAAATGTTCGAAGAAATAAAAAATATCGAAACAAAATATTGGATTGACAAGAAAGTAATTTCGATTTTTCTAGTGTGAAATATTACTTTCTTGCCAACCAAATAATATTATATATTAAAATATTAAAATACTTATATTTTTTATAATATATATATATATATATATATATATATATATTTACTTATTACCGAAATTACTTTCTTACCAACCCAATAGTAGCAATAAATTATCATTTATAGTAATTACATTTGTATGTGTAATACATGTAGGTATATACACTTCACGTAAATCATCTCAGATTTTTTGAAAAGTTATAATATGGGGAATAACGAAGATAATATGGAAGTAATCTTTTGATACTTATCCTCCTTCCCACATAATAGTTATCAAAGATGACATTATTTCATTTAGTGGAAAAAGAGAGGGAAACAGAGGAGCCTTGGTGTTACGAACACAATCAAATGACCGATGACGTTTTAATGTAAGGATAATAAACGTTCGTTCTAAACATTAGTCATTAGCCTTGAAGGAAATTCCAATTCAAAGCTATACGTAATTTTCTTTTTTATTTAAATCTAAACAAATCATCGTACATGTGTTTTAGTTAATTATAAATGGATCCGGATTATCTCTACAATCTAATTAATAAATAATAAATGAAACAAAGATTCGTGTTTATATATATATATATATATATATATATAATTTCAATATAAGACACTCTTGCGTGATTTATTGATATAGTTTTATAAACGATTGCTATTATATGCATAGACACGAATAAACTATATTTGACATAGATACATACGTCATTTATCGACGATGTCTCACGCTAGAATCTTCCATTGAAAAAGGTCGTATTACCGTTCCAACCTTGGTAATCTCTGGGCAAGTTCTAATCCTACGCAATTCTAATATGGTGTTACTATCATTTTACACATATATACATATATGTAAATTATTCCCAAAAAATAATGACACATATATTCAATCAAATATTGTCAATGAATAATATGTATTTAGTATAATACATAAATATATATATATAACGTTTCAATGAGACACATATTCTCTCACTGTTTCATATTTAATATCGAGCACAGCTGCTGCTGTGCCATGACTGTGCCGGATTTGAAAGACTATAAATATACTTACACTTGACTGCAAATAATCACTTGATGTCAGCTTGAGTTTCGACCTCATTTTAATCTGCCAAAAAGTAGTAGTCTAACGAGTAATAATCGACTATCGAAGATACATAGACATTCTTTTTCCGTATCAAATTGTATGCATCGAGTAAAAACCAAAATGGAGATTAACGAACTTGCAGGAGCGTGATGTTTTTTTTTATTACTTGTTAAAGAACACACACACACACACACATATAAAAAAAAACATATGATGTTTAAGATTAGAAACGATTAGAGAATTGTCTTCTTTTTTTTTTTCATTGGACAGAAAAAGATAGTATTAAATAGAAAGAGAGAATTAACTTGACGCGTTCCTCTCGCGTACTTTTGCGTTACGAGCACGCTCGACAAGGTCGCCGGGGAACTCGCGGTCGTACGAGAAGGAAGAAAGAGAGAGAGAGAGAGAGAGACAAAAAAATAGAAAGGTAAGAATAAAAAGAAGAAGATGAAGAAGAAGAAGAAGAAGAAGAAGAAAAGGAGAGAGAAAAGTAGGAAGCAACATGATAATAGAGAAAAAGAAGAAGAAGAAGAAGAATCCTCTCCACGAGCTTCGGTTCCAAGCTTTGCCGTCCGTCTTCGGCCAAACTCGTGAGCCTGTTCGGCGATCGGTCAGGCATCGACGTCACCAAACATTTCAACCAATTGGAAGCTAGAACGATGATTCACGCAAACGAGCCTCGCCGTGTAAACTCTCTCGTGGTTATACGACCTGCAGTCTCCCGCCAACCTTCGTACAAGTACGAAGAGTTTGTTTTTTAACGTGTTGTGTACGAATAATCACATTGAACATTTTTTTTTCTTTTCCTTTTCCCTCGTCAATACACTCCTGTCATTTTATTCTCTCCCTCTCTCTCTCCCTCTCTCTCTATCTATCTATTTATTTTAAATAAATCTTGTATATATATATATATATATTTTCCCTTTTAAGTTTCACAACGACGACATTATTATTCTTTTCAAATCAAATGTAATTTTTGATTTGTACTGTCGTCCCAATTTCATTTTTCCTTTATTTCTTCCTTGATTTTATATTTTTGTTTTGTTTTGTTTTGTTTTGTTTTGTTTTTTTGTAACGAGTTATGTAACGCAAATGGTGTTAAGTGTTAACATTAAGAAATAATAAAGAAGAAAAATTGGAAAATATTCTACCCCTCGTAAGATTTTGAATAATTCAAAGATGAGGAAAAAAGTTTCACCTTGTCTCGTATTACGACTGGAACCTTTGGAAAATTTTGAACCATGGCGTAAGTTTTCGAAATTTTTGTTTTCACATTTTGTTTTTTTTTTTGTTTTTTGTATATTTTATTGTATATGATAGTCACATTCTACGAAACTATCAAAATATTTCTTTTGTGTGTACTCGATATATAATCGATATATTAATCTCACTTGATGGTCCTTTTGAATCGAAGAAATTCATCATAAGAAAGAGAGAGAGAGAGAGAGAGAGAGAACAAAGGTCAATGCGAATCGATTATGGTAATTGCGATTATCAATTTATAAAATGAAAGAGAGAATTGATCGAAATTATTTGTCGATTGTTTCTTCGATCTCTTCATCTTCTATTATTATTATTATTATTATTATTATTATTATTATTATTATTATTATTATTATTTTCATATATCGTAAATTATTAATAACATATAATTTAAATATATTTTATAATATATTTATAATTTATATAATATTATATATAAATTTATAAATAATATTTAGTATTAATTTAAAATTTATATATAATAAAATATTATTAAATAAAATATATATATATATATAATATTAATATATAAATATTTATAATTAATAATTAAAAATTAATATTAATATTTCATTATACGCGTATCAAGATATAAATGTCCGATTACACGATGTTATTAAAAAAAAAAAAAAAAAAAGAAGAAGTATGAGCCAACGATGGCGCCATCGCGAACCCGCCCCTCTTCTCTTCTGCTCTAAATGTTTGCCAAAAAGAAATTTTAATTTTTTAATTGAATGAACCAACCAACTGTGATGACACTTGCGTATTGAAAGAAAAATTGATACAAAATATAAAATCTAAATATTTGCATTGGAGATTAAAATAAGAGTAAGGAATTTGATAATAATCGCGATCTAAAAGTTTGAACAGTTTATACTTGAGACGACGAGTTACTACTAATTTAATTTAATATACCTTTTTAAAATAATATTTGATTATAGTAGAGGGGAAAAAAATAATAATTAAAATTTGTAATATACGTCAAAGATTAAGTAATCAAAATTTGTCTTTTATCATGGTGGGGTATCACATTCCTTAACATCATATCGGTGTTCATATGACTTAACGTGTGTTCCTCTATCTCGAAGAAAACGTCGACTTGGTAGCAGCAGCAACTTAAGAGAACGCTAACCTGGCTCTCTCGTAGTTGGACGAGCCAGCAACAAGAAACGACACACAGAGTACAATCACGCTCTCTCTTTCTCTCTTTCTCTCTCTATCTTTTATTCTGTCTTTATTTCTTTTTCTTTCTCTCTTCTTTACCGATGACTCAGGCTACGATATCGTCGTGCCGTGTATTTGGGTTGTAATGCGCACTCGATGAGTCGTTTCGAGCGAATTTGAGAAATGCCAAGTGAGAAAATGCGAATAAGTAATATTAACATCACCTAAATTCATCTTAAATCATCTAAATTCATCTTTTCTCGATTTTCGATCGAATTTTCGAACGATCAAAATCCAACCGTAAGAAAAAAAAAGTTACAAACGAAATTTTAACTCATCGTGAAAAGTATTTGATTTCTTGATCTCGAGTGAAAATAAATTGTATATAACATTTATTAAAAGTCATTTCTCATAAATATTATTAATGTAATATCATTTAAGGGGGTTGATTTTAATGACTCAAATATTTGATCATGAGACGTATCAATTTTATCTCTCACATGCTTGCTTGATGATTACTATAACAAAAGTAACTTAGCTTGAGAATGAAATTACATCTTTGCTTACTTTTAAAGGGTTAAGATCTTGACTCGTAGGGATTAGTCATTTTTAAAGTTATGAATCATTCTTTGTGCCTTATTGTCATTCTTTCAAAAGAACGAACGTGTTTATTCGCTTTTTTCCCGTCAAAACAAAAACTAACCCTTTCGGTTTACCTGTTTCACCGATGACGAATCTTTTTGGTGATTGGTTGAAATGAAATAAAAAGAAAAAAGAAAAAAAAAAAAAAGAAGTTTTATCTACCAACTAAATATCTAAAATGAGTCATTTAACAAATATGCAAACAAATTCTATATTTAATTTTGTTATCGATCTATAATAAGCAACGGAAAATTAAATAAAATGGTATATAATTCGTTTTTGAAAACTAATAATACGAAATTTGTGAGGTAAAAAAAGTCTGAAAAAAAAAAAAAAAAAAATTCACGACCCGCGAATAACGTCATCGTCTGACCTAGTACATAATAAAAGAAACAATACATTAATTAAGCTTCGTCATTTTATACAACATTCCCAAAATGAACACACGATTGTGAACAAATTTATGATTTCTTCTATAGAAAATACCAATCGCTATTTTGATACGATGATTAATAAACGAAGAACGATGATAAAAACTTACGTGTTGCGAATTATATAGAATATATACGTCATCATTGATGATTCTGATAAGAAAAGGAAGAAAAACTTAAAAAAAAAAAAAAACTAAAAAAGGAAAAACTATGTGGGCCGTTTTGGTAACAGAGTTAAAAAAGAAACCCCGAAACAGGATATTTTAATGATTCAAGAAGAAAAAAGGAAGAATATATTTATAAATAATTCTTATGTGTGTGTATGTTTATATATATATATATATCATGGAGTTTCCTCTTTTTTTTTCTTTTACATTTCAATATGCAACACAAAAGAGTAAAAAATAACAAGAATATATTATACTTCGCATGGTGCAACGTTTTAGTTTAGATTTTTCGTTTTATCGATTAGATTATACCGAAAAAATAAATAATGTATAATTTTGAAAATAATTTATAGTATAACAGAAAAGTAACTTTTTTAGGATGGTTTATTGAAAAAGAGAAAAAGAGGAAAGATAAAGATGGTGGTGGTGATGGTGGTAGTGGTGGTGGTGGTGGGTAGAACGCACAATGTAATTTGCATTCTTTCTACTTACAATAGGACGCCGCGTGACACTGCGACCCTGGACACGAAAGGGGTCACTAAGTGGATCATAGGTATATCTATAAAGTAGAAATAATTCTTCAGTTAGAACGAGGTGAAATAGTCAAATAGTAAAATAAAAAAGTAACCTAGAAAAAAAAAGGGCCGTCTCTATATAATCATGAATGGATGATGATATGCACTTTTATCGAATATTAAAATCAGGCCAATGTCCGGTAGAGAAAAAGAAAAAATAAATTTATGACTCGTTTCATTTGTATTTTGAATAAGCATCTTACATTATCATTATTCTTGGAATAAACTGTGTACAATTGATTATCTTGAATTCTCTAATGACGAATACTTGTTTACGTGATTTTTTTTTTCTTTTACTTTTTTTACTTTTCATCTTCTTTAACTCATGATTTATGATTTATGATTGATAAACGGAGTTGCAATATAAGTACATATAATATTATATGTGTATGTGTGTACAATGAAGTGCAGAAAGTCTAGAAATTTTGCGAAATATAGGAAATAGGTGTGTACTTCTATGAACAGATAGGAAAGAGAATAAAGATAATTAGTGTTTGTAGAGTTAGTATCAAATTCATCGATATTTCATACTTAAAGTCAACGATATTATTTACTGCGCAACTTATTGCAAAATCTTTATAAAATAAATATTTCAAGTAAGTGTCTATGCAAATTTGAATTTTAATAAGCTTTCGTAAAATATAATATGTTTGAGAATAATGTATCACGTATGATACGAAAATAAAAGAAGGGTTGAAGAATTTCAAGGGTTGAAGAAAGTATATACACTTATATATACTTTCTCAAGACACTTTTTTAAAATCTGGTGTTCACGTATGTTCCCCTAACGTGTGTACCGTCTGGCAAACCTGTTCTCTCAACAGGCCAACGGACAGACGTGTAACGTACTTGCTTACTTACTTACTTACTTACTTACTTACTTTGATGGGAGACCCGTTACGTAGGATGATACCGTGCGAACGGTTGATATAAATATCGGATCGAGATACATATTTAAATATGTAAACATGTGAATTCCAAAAAGGGAAATTAACTTAGAGACTACTGTTTGCTGAATATTTCCAATCAAAAAATCAACACGCAACTCTTGTTGCAATTTTATTTCTAATCGTTGATATTATGTTCCATTGTCCTAGTGTGGTAAATATCAGAGGTTGCATTACTACAATAAAGAGTATTATAAAGTTAGAATATATATATATATATGTTTGATTTTACAAGAAATTGATCGATTATCTCGAACAAAAGGATTTACGGGATACTTCTCTCATTTGATTATATTTCAAATTGTTCTTAGTTATCATAAACTTTCAATAAGATATATAAAATATGTTTCATTGTTTTACGATGTAAAATAATAAAAAGGTTGGGTAAGATGGGAATAAAACGATAGATATTTAAATGCGATTAAAAGGTAAAATTAGAAAATAGTTTTAGAAATACAGGATATAATCCTATTCATGTGTATCGGAAGCCCGTCAAAGAGAAAGAGAAAAAGAGAGGAAGTTTCGCCATGCCAACGGTGAAACGATCATCGTCTGGGACAGTTTGGGGTTGGTGGCCGGGTGGCAAGAGGGAGAGAAAGAAAAAGAGGAGGGAAGGCCGTCGGCCGAACAGTAGGGAGGGAGGGAGAAAAGGGGGCATGAGAGTGACTCATCGTCGAGCCAGGCAGGCCAGGCCTTACGAGCTGCAGGTCAGGAGAGGAAGACACTTTTAGCCCACATTTCTTGCTCGTTTCTCTTCTCCTCTCTCTCTCTTTCTGATCTCTAGCAGCGTTTCCTTATTTTTACCCTAACCGTTTATATAGCACAGGGTGTATGATTCTCCCTACCTCCTCCCTCTTTCTCACGCGTATTTTCTTTCCCTCTCTTATACTTTTCATCCTTTTTTTTCTTCCTTAGCTTCTTCTTCTTCTTCTTCTTCTTCTTCTTCGTCGAACCTTTCATAGTAAGCACGTCGTCGTAATTCGTTGTTGCGAGAGAGTTAAAGAACTCTCTGGGGCCACGGAAGTGTCGCACGTGAACCTGCAAGAACAGCTTTATCGCTTTCGTAGTTTATGAGAAATCGTTCGTAGAACGATCCCGTTTTCTACTTGCGGAACTAGTCGAATGAATCATGGCTATTGTATTATTCCTCAGGCTCTCGACATATTGACGAGAAATAAGAAATGAGAAAAAGGAGAGCGGTTGGTTATTCTCTTCTTCTTCTTCTTTTTCTCTCTTGTTTTTATTTTTTATTTTTTTTTTTTTTTTACTTCTTCTAGGCGAAACGATCTCTCTTCGTTCTTAGAAAACGATTAAATCAAGGAGATCAACTTTCATTGGTTCTCTTCGTAACGTAACGTTTGTTATCATTTTGATTTACAGGTGGACACAAAGAATTTCACAGGCGCCATCGAGAACTATGCGAGGATACGCTCTTACCATCTGGTGGTACCGGTAGCGGTTCTTCCGCGACCGTCAGCGGTTGTCCAAGTCCTGGTCCAGGTTGTTCGGTATTAAGTCTTTCGGGGCCACCTACGCCACAACCGGCTGACATCGATAGCCATCCTGCCTCTCGCGTTTTACCTTTTCTTTACCTTGGCAATGGCAAAGATGCTGCCGATCTTCAACTCCTACGAGCCCTTGGCGCTACCAGGGTATTAAACGTTACCTCACAACTGCCAGGATATCACGAGGAAAGGGAATTACCTACAGGCAGATACCTGCGTCGGATTCCGGTCATCAAAATCTCAAGCAGTACTTCGAAGAAGCCTTTGACTTTATCGGTTAGTTGACTTCTCTTTAATTATAATTGAGCCCTCGAATTACTAAACTTTAGAGCTTCGTATAAGAAGCTTATGATAAATCTTATAAAGTATGTGATCATTCGTTTATACTGAACGACTTTTTAATGTTTCTCGATGAGTAATTCTTTCGGTTCGATAGGTGTGTCACACGAACACTGATTGTCACTACTTCCCATGTGTTTTTACAAACATACCTATACAATATACTAAAGTGATTCTATTGGGTTTGTCAATAAGTAATTAGGTAGCAATAGAATAACATGATATCGTATTGGGTTACTCTAATGTTCAGTAACTATAATACTAGTTTTATTTATTCAATTATATAATAATGTAAATTTCAACATTATTTATTAGCTAAGCTAATATCAATTGTCAAAGATTCAATCTTAAACAATTTCAAGCTCATACTGCGTAGTATAAAAATTTAGTCGTTGTTAATAGCATCTGTCAGCTGTTTCTTTCATCCCCTTCCTTGAGAAAAGAAGGCAAAGCGTTTTTGTGTAAGGGACATAATATATCCACGGTGAAAGTCGGAAACGCGTTCCACTCGTTTTATAGTACGTGCAAGAGAGAGAGAGAGAGGGAGAGAGAAAGAGGGGGGAGTCCGAACGTTTTTCGGTCCCCTCAATCGGTCTCCAGGTACAACATTCCACCAGTTGCACATACTCTGTGAAAGGGAGAAGGGCAGTCGTCTCTTTCTCCCCATTTGGTGGCTCCAGCATAAGTATGTATACCCTCGAACCAGACTACACAAACAACCCCTGTCTTTCTACTACTACGTCCTCGCACACGCGGTGATTGTTCCTGACGTTTCTCCTCTTCTACAGGCTGATTCACACGAGATCAACCCTCTTATCCATCCAAGCACCAAGGGGAGTAGAATTTGATAATAAAAAATGAAGCCCCCTACCCTATTAAAAATTATTATTATAGTTCGTGGTTCTTAACGAACGATTATTCATACGAATCATTAAAAGAATTTACAATGTTGTGACAGAGTCAATTATTGTCTTATTCGCCTTGTATAGAGTTTCGTAATAATCCTGAGTTAACGAGTATAATCGCTAAACGCATTGCTTTATGAGGTTAGTGAGTCGTCGTCGTCGTCGTCGTCGTCGTCGTCGTCGTCGTCGTCGACGACGTCGTCGTTGTTGTTATCGTCAAAGAATTAACAACTTGTTCTTGATTATTTCTTAAAATATCATATGGTAAAGATAATCAAAGTAATATCGTCATTTTTCTATTGCATAAGCAAATGGATAGATAGATAAAAGTAAAAAAAACAAACAAAAGAAAAAGAAGATGCATCTCTCGAGTTTGCATCAGCCTGTATTCATCTTCGTGTGTGTATAGCAACTGTGCGCGCGATATAAAGAGCCCACACGCGTTCACGCACTGACATCAGTGAGAGAAGAGGAGAGGAACAGAAAGAAAAAGAGAAAGAGAAAGAGATAGACAGAGAACGGGTCTCTCGGCGTTCACGGCTGTGCACGCATGTGAGTCATGGTTTCATGAATGGAAGCCTTTCGTCTTCAGCTCTCTGCATGGTGAATGGTCCACCGGAAACGGCTGGTTACACCCTGTTTCCGTTATACCGAAGTACGTCGCGTAACGCGATCGAGGTCTGGCCGAGATATGCTTGTTTCTTTTTTCAAATAAAGGCCTTTTCCACGAACTATTATTATTATTATCACCATCATCATTCGATTATAATCTCAATCATAATTAATTCGTGTTTTTGTAAAAAAAAAAAAAAAAAAAAAAACAAATGCAATCGTAATTAATCGTCATCGTAAATATAATTTGTTTTAACGTCCGTTAAAATAGTCGTTTGATTAGTTTTATGGCCTACTGTGCAAGCTTTAGCTACGGTGACTTGACACCCTTTCCAAAGGTTCAGTAACAAAATCGTGGAAGTATAATCAGATATGGGAAATAAGGGAGAGGGAGGCTTCGATTACTTGAAATCCAGCACTTAGGTGCGTAATAGTAGCACGACAGGTATCCCCGGTACACATAGTTTGCCGCTATTTCATTAGACAACGCGTTTTTGCCTTCTGACGTTTTTGTCCCTTTCCTGTTGATCGTTGTTCTATCTCTCCCTTCTCTTGTGTTGTTGTTAACCCTCTTTCTCTTTCTATTCAAACGCTCATTCTGACTCATGGCAGATGTGCTGCTACTTGACGTATTCGCAAATGCGCATAAGGGAGAGTTCTCACACTTAGAAAAGTAAAACGTTATTAAAGACTGACCTTATCTCAGCAAACCACTGTAGTGTGTTAACTTTAAACCAGTGGGATGATTCGTCTTTCCCCTTGTCGTACCTTTCGTTTAAAAAAAAAATAAAAGAATGGAAGAGGAAGGCCATCTCGAAAGAGTACCTGGGAACCTTCGAAATCCAACGAATCTTCATTATCGACCTTTCGTGTTTTTGCTCGACTCTTCGATATATCGATCGATTTATTTTACACGTGGAAAAGTAAGGGTGATATACTTATATATCATAAGTACTCACCCCAGTGGTGATGGGTCTAAAAAAAAAAAACAAAAAAAATCACTACCATCCTCGGAGTTTCTGATCTCGTAACATTTTAATAATAAAAACGAAACCATGCGTGAGGGAAAAAGAAAGGAAGAAAGAAAAAGAGGGAGAGTTACAGGCACCACTTTGTCTGGTGCGCTGCTTGTTGCTGGCGGCCGTTGGCTGCTGCCTCCTCTCCTTCTTTTGTATTGAAAAAAGCGCATAGCGGGGTTACGCACGTTAGTTTGTATATCCCGCGCCACGAGCACGATATATAAATGTATACATAATAAATGTATATGTATGTATATATATTTGAATACACACTGTGTACGCGCGCACCACTCGTCGTAAGGATCCGGGCAGTGACTCATTGCTGAGAAAGATACGATAGCGTCGTCCCCTCTATATTGCATAACGGAATCGCCTGTTCAACTTGCGTTTGATCGTGTTCAATGTGTTGTTTACAACGCAATCTTACAATTAGTGTTCGCGACCAATTACAAATAATCATTTTGAAGCCCATTTCTTTTTTTCCCCCCGACAAATTGGATTGTTTCCATGAATTAACGTATTTGCAATTTTGTTGATTTGTTTTAGAGGAAGCACGAAAAGCCGGTAGCAGCGTATTGGTTCACTGTCAGGCTGGTGTATCGCGTAGCGCAACTATTGCAATCGCATACATTATGAGACATAAAGGCTTGTCAATGGTAGAAGCTTACAAATTGGTGAAAAACGCACGACCGATTATCAGTCCAAATTTAAACTTTATGGGGCAGCTTCTAGAATTAGAACAGGGCCTAAGAGCGTCCGGTGGTGTTGTCACTGGAACACAACAAACGGAGGAACCCAAGAGTTGCCATCAGTGTCGTTGGAGTCATCAGCAAAGCAGTAGCGAGGAAGTCACTTCCGGTTGCAGCGTTTGAGAGAACGCAAGGCGCGTGTTTGCGCTCACACAAACATACCATAATACCATACACGGATAATAATACATACACGCAACACCTCGCAAAAGAAAAAAAAATGGATGGCACGCGAGCTCGTTGTTTTTGTTGTTATATATTATTATAAACTGCTACTACAAGTACTACTACTACTACTATTATTACTATTACTTCTATTACTACTACTACTACTACTACTACTATTTTTATTATTATTATTATTATTATTATTATTATTATTACTATTATTATTATCCGTATTCCTTGGAAGCAGGAACAACGACGATGCTCGTTCCATCGATTAGAAACGACAAAGAAATTGTGTCTAACAGTTAATAAGGACACCATGCGTAAAAAAAAAAAAAAAACGGTACATATCCTAAACGTGCGAATTCATTGTTCTTCCTGTTATTTTTTTACTGGGAGAACTCGATTACCTTATTACCGTGCCTTGATGATCGCTCACTTTCCCCCTCGGAATATGGGGAAAGGCCGATTTACAGACAATTTACTTATCTAACAACTAACTTATTGAATGTATGAGCGTTACAAAGTAACAGACAAAACTAAAAATATAGCGAGAGATCAAAGAATATGTTTAATATATCATATCTCTGATCTAACGAATGCCGAATTATGGAAATAAAAAATGATGAATGAAGAAACGACGGATATGAGAGAAAGAGTATGTTTTTTAATTATCAAATATCTATATAACATTTTTTAAATATGAAATTGGATCAATCAGACGATGATACACTTTATAATTGAAAATAATCAGTGAGAGAGAGAGAGAGAGAGAGAGAGAGAGGGAGGAAGAGAGAAAGACAAATTAAATCGTATTTTCTCTTCTTTTCTTTTATTTTCTTTTATTTTATCTTATTTTATTTTATTTTATTTTCTATTTTATATACTATTTATAATGTACTCTTTCATCTCTCTCAAAATAAAACCTGTAAGTACTTATTATATATACATGAGGAGTGTTTTCCGTGATAAACTTGATGCGTGTAATGTCATATATAAAAGTTTGCCACTCTTTTTGGTCAAGGACAAACAAATTAGATTTACAGACATTGATCATTTTCTTGTTTTTTTTTTTTTTTTTTGACAACAATTAAATTACAAATTTAAAAAGGTCTATGTATATTTTTTAAATCGAAAAATAAGTTAAAAAAAAAAAAAAAAAGAATAAGAGAAAATGCACAAAGACTACTTTATAATGTACTTCGTTTGGGTAATATCGTTTTCGTAAACGATTCATATAAATATATATTATATCCAATGTTTTCATACAACGGTGACGATATTTAGTATTATTGTGGTATGCGAAATATGCGTCCTACCATAATGTATAGAATTTTGATCTAATTGTAATAATTTATCTCTTTTTATTATTATTATTATTATTATTATTATTATTATTATTATTATTATTATTGTTATTATATTACAATTATTACTATTTTCTTTTAGCTTTGTTCTTTCGTTTTATTTTCTTTTTTATTTTTATTTTTATTATTATTTTTTTTTATTTTTTTTCTCTCATTTGCATTTTTGTTTTGTTTAATCACGCGTTTAACAAAAAAAAAAAAAAGAAAACAATTGCAGGACAACGCTACTTGGAAAAATCTCCAGTTACGTAAAAAAAAAAAAAGAGAACAGTTTATTTACGGAATATTATCTCGGAAAATGAAATTTCTTGAAGTATTTCGATGAAAGGTGAAAAGAAAGATATTTGGACAGATCAATACGAGCATTGATGTCTCCAAATAAAAATCCTCAAAATGGCGAAGTCAAAGAGAAAACAATTTATTTACGGAATATTATCTCGAAAAATGAAATTTCTTGAAGTATTTCGATGAAAGGTGAAAAGAAAGATATTTGGACAGATCAATACAAGCATTGATGTCTCCAAATAAAAATCCTCAAAATGGCGAAGTCAAAGAGAAAACAATTTAATTACGGAATATTATCTCGAAAAATGAAATTTCTTGAAGAATTTCGATGAAAGATGGAACTAAAGATATTTGGACAGATCAATACAAGCATTGATGTCTCCAAATAAATATCCTCAAAATGGCGAAATTAAAGATAAAAAGAGATAATCATTATTCTGAAAATAAAGTTCGCATTACGAGCTGAGAGACGATCATAAGAAAGCCGCGTTTAAGTTTTACGTTTTGCCTATTTGTACCTATACATGTATTAGTGCGTCGTCTATACACACACACACACACATCTACACAATTGATATAACGAAGTGGTTTATATTGGCTAAATAATATGTTTATAACCGAAAGATAAAAAAAAGAAAAGAAAAAGCTTAGACATTTAAGCTCCTTAGCATTTAAGAATCTGGTTGTGGTTCAACCATCGTGATCTAGTCGTTTGTTGGGATAGATATGGGTATATATCCGTGTTAAAAGAGCAGCATAGAAATAAAAAAAAAAAAAAAGTAAGAGAGAGAAAGAGAGAGAGAGAGAGAGAGAGAGAGAATCAGTGAGTTCCTTATCGAAATCGATGACATTCAAAACAAAAAATATATCACAGATACAAATTTCATTCTTGATGTTTTTATTTTCTCACTCTCTCGTTTGATGTAAAACAACCATCGTGGTGAAAAAAAAAAAAAAAGAAAAAGAAATGAACATATACATTAACGTTGGAATATACGTATTACGAATCTATTACGGATACGTGGTGGTAGTCAGGATTTAATCTTCATAAGTGAAAACAAAGATCGTTTGGCTTAACGACGAAATACAAGCTAACTTTGTTCGCTCGAACCACGAGAAGAAGAAAAAGAAAAATTATTAATAATAATAATAATAATAATAATAATAATAATAATAATAATAATAATATCAAATATGTATAAATGCTTTCGTAACGGCATTAACATATTTCGTATATGTAGATGGTATTATATTATTATTATTATTATTATTATTATTATTATTATTATTATTATTATCTTAAGAGATGAAATGAAATCATCGAAATTTATAATACGCAAATAAGTTCCTCCAACTTCGATCATCGGAATTAGAAAAAGAATCTAATTGAAATGGGATTCCTTTTTTTTTCTTAGGAATACTATTTATTAAAACAATCTCGCGCTTAAATATAAGATTAAGCAGTTGTACAGGATGATATATATATATATCATCTCTTATCGAGCCTCGTTGCTATTAACGATGACTCTATCGCAGACAATAAAATTGAAAGTGGAAGAGTTCCTCCGATTTCGTCTCTAAATATTCGCAACGGTACATATCAAGGATAACGTCGCCTTTTTCATAGTAAACACAAATAACTATGTCTAACAATAAGATTAAGTGAAGAGGAGCACAAAATTAGTGATTCGTACGTATTTATATATGTCTCTAAGTCGTCGTCGTCATCTTTTATTATTATTATTATTTCTATTACTATTATTACTATATTATTATTATTATTATTATTATTATTATTATTAATAATATTAATATCCCTTTTTTTTTCTTAATAATATAAAACTATGTAAATATACATGAACCACGCATAACACACGTGGATTAGATATATCGAAAAACAGTTTTAAAAATGAGTGTAAGTATACAAAAAAAAAAAAGGGTAAATTGATAAAAATGAAAGAAAGACATTAAAGATATGTCGACAGATGTGTTGATAGAAGGAAAAAAAAAAATAGTACCTGTTGCATCACGAGGATGTATGTATGTAGGGTTTATCGAATATAGTGGGAAAATATTAACAATAAACTTGTATATCGGCATGCGATAAAAAATACAAGAGGAATGGACGTTAATGTTAAATAACGCATTAATGATCGTTCATGTTCTTTTGAACCATCTAATGAAATATATATTTATTGTACGTTGATATATCTTTTTATTGCTAGTATCTTTCTGCATCTTAATGCACATGTTAAAATTTGCTTGCACTATACGTCATTAATGTAGATTATATATATATATATTATATATACTATCCGCGGCACGCACACTTTAAGGAAGGGTATGCACCGTGATGGTTGATATAAGGAAATCCTTATAAATCGGATCCCAACGACTTTATAATGTACAGCTATACGTAGTGATTGATAGTTAAAAAAAAAAAAAAAAATAATAATACAAACCATAAACAGCTTAGTATGTAATTTATGCGTAAAAAAAATGCGTGCAAGTATTGTATCATATCAAAATTTATTTAGTTATTTTATGAATAAAAATGCAAATTGAAAGTTCATATTTATCTGAACTATCCTTATATATATATATATATATATATATATATATATATATTTATATATATATAAATAATGATAAAAAAAAAAATAAAACAGTATCCTTTCGTGACTTATACCTGCCTTACATACAACAACACATTACCAATTTTCATGAAGATTATTAAAAAGGTTTGGGATATGGTAATAATTCATAACGAATCTTGCTTTTTATTCGTTCGGTCGCATTATTCGAATGATTTGTTCGATTGAATTTTATTTGTAAAATCATTTCCCATCCATGCAGCACTACACGCCTTATAATCAATTTTTTTGTTTTTTTAGTTCTTAAGTACTAAGACTGCCTAGTGCGATTCTATAGAGAAAGAAACAAGTAAATATATATATATATATATAGTAGGATGTACTAATCTTTTTTTATATAAACGAAGCGTATATAACAAAAAAGTGGAAGAAAAAAAACAATCATATTCAATTTAAAGATCAGTATTTTAGAAAGAGATACTCATCATTATATAACAAAGCGTTTTTAGTACAATCTTCTTTCTTTACATTGATGATATCTACACGTAAAGATTATATTTAAAAAGAATTAGACAATTATTTTTGTTGTTGTCTTTGCTTAAATATTTTTTAGCTAGTAATAATTCGTAACACTAGCTCACGAAGCGTCTCAAATAAAACAATATTATTGTGCATATATAATTAAATTATACAATAGAATCGACGCATATTTTCACACCTTCTTTTTAATTCATTGTCTCTGTCCTTATCATATAAAAATTACTGGCATTTTCAGTCTCCTGCTTTACAATTATGCTTAAGACAAAATTTCAACTAAATAACAAGATTAATAACTAGAACGTATATTAACTCAAATTTATGTCAATTAATTTATTATATATTCTTTTTAATTCGATACACATATATTCAATATATATATTGAATTAAAAACAAAATTAATATATGTATATATAATATATATATATAGCTGTATTTTATATACATCGCGAAATTGTTTTCAGGTAATTTAATATAAACAAATACGATTTCTTTAATCCTCTTTCCGATACCTAATACAATATATTTAAATGCTTTGTAGCCGACATAAAATTGTCAGTTATGTGCTGTTCTTTTTTTATATATATATATACATACATTCGATGATCGTTCCGCATAAATTTTTAAACTGACATTTTGAAAAGTGCTTTTGATATATATATATATCATATAGCATTTTCTTTATCACAAGCGGTCAAGCGTTCCATCATTCTTTAATTTTGTTTAATTAATAAAGAAAAGTTGTGTTTGTGTGAACAACTTGCTTTAATAATTTTTTTTGTTATCTTTTTGTTTATTAAATCATAATTACACGCTTAACCGAAGAGTTAATAATTTTTATTGAAAAGTTTAACGACCGACCCATAAATATTCTGAATCACGTTCATTCGCGTAGGTAGAAAACTTACATAAACATCTAAATAGATCGTAACCGGTATCTTTTATAGTATAAAAGATTTCATATGGTGCATTACAATTAACGTTACGTCATAATACTTACCAACGTTTCTTAGTCGCATAAAATATGTGAATCATTATTAATTTCACATACTCTTTTAAAGAGAAAATAGTATATAACATTAAACGAAAATTGCAGCACCTTTCATAAAGTCTCTCATTCTTTTACATAAGAGAATAGTAGTTCCTTTTGCCAGAACCCGCGCGTTCATCGTTTAAATTCTTTTTTTAAAGCTATAACTAAGAACGAAGGATGAAACATTTGCTACATAAAGGAACTATATATGTAATTAAACAAAATGAGGAAAGAAACATATATATATTCGTCTCTTATAATCTATCAAATAGACTGTATATATATAAATATATATATATATATAAACAGTATTAAAAGTGCACAAGACTTTACGTCTACGTTAGAATTTATAATATATGCCATATTATAAGCAAGATAGAAGAGAATGTCTATGACAAGAGAAACTAACAAACTGTAACTTTTTTCTTTTTTGTTTCCTGCCAAAAAAAAAATGTACAATATATCCTGATTTCTACTTCTTTAGTTTCATGGCTTACCCTGACGATATACAGAATTCGTAATTATATTTCAAAGTACACTCTTCTGTAAAGAGTTAACATCATTAAGTCACTCTTTCTTTCATGTTTTTGTTTGTTTTTTTGTGTTATTTTTTTTGTTTTTTTTTTCTTTTTAATTACTTTATAAACTAGAGAGAATTATATTTAGTTTATTAATTATGCGTAAATTCTAGAATAATTCGAAAGGTCGAGATAATGAATGGGATTTAACATGCAGACAACAACAAAAATTAGTTGCTTGCTAAAGCTGCCATCGCCCGAATCAGTGCTGCATTTTCTTCACGAAGACGTTCTCGTTCTATTGCCATTTCGTGTTGTTGCTGTAAAATACGAGCCTCTAGTGCCATTATTTTATGATCACGGTCTTCCAACAGTGATAAAAGCCTTCTGTTCTCTTCTTGAGCACGTTCAATTAGCTATAAATTTTTTATATATATATATATGATATAAAAATATAAATATATCCTTATAAAAATCTTATCACTTGATTATCTTGATAAAAACTCAAGATTACTTACTTCGTGTGGATTATCTCCCGTAGGTGTGGGTAATCGTCTATTTGTTATATTTAATGAAGTTTGTGGCTCGTGATTTGTGTGGTCAGATTGGTTGACACTGTCTGACTGGTTTAAAGAGTCAAATTCTTCATCGTCTGCTTCTAAATCTGAATGACTAAAACAAAAATATTATTTCATTAAATGCATATGCAGTATTTAAAAACACAATGATTTGATGATGACTAAAAACAATATATTAGGCACGACCCTTTCTGAATACGAATATATATATGTATATGTATATGTGTATCTATATACACATATTATATTCGTAAATATATTTCGCATATAATTATCATTTATGACAATTATTAAATATTATAGTCTAAGATATTTGTATGGTCCACAGTACTGATACATTTTTTGTATGTATTCAATACCCAATATAAACTTTCTATCTTACTCATTTGTTGATACTCAAATATGGAATTGCGTTATTATGAAAATCTACTAGCATTACCGCAATTCATACAGGTTATGCCTAATTGTACGTTTTGATGTACAGTAGTGCACTTACCAACCGTGTTCAATTAAACATGACCTGTATGAAGTACGGTAATGCCTAAAAAGCAGTAGCAATTGATTACAAATAACTACTTGAATTAGGCAGAATGCTACTCTATAATCACACGCACAAAATAAAACATACCTTTTATTTCGCCTTTGCGTATACATTTTAACAGTCCGTTCCTGTAACACATACATAATTAGGGTATAAACAAACAAACGTCATAAGAAATATAATATATTTATGTACTAATACTATTAGATTAAATTACAGTTATATTATTAACGAGAATATTATATTAATTGTTAACTGAAATTCGATATTAGATACTCACTTCAATGAGTTCATGATCAAGGAACTCATTATGATGTGTATTATTTTTTGTTTCAAGACAAGTACCACTGAGTTCTTCTTCATCTTCTCCTGTACTTCCTCCTGTACTCTGCAGAAGCAAATAACTAAAAGGATTATACTAAAGCAAAAAAAAAAAAAAAAAAGAAGGAAATTTCAACTAGAAAAACACTACTTGCAACGGAAATGGGAGTTGCACTAATATGTGCAAATCTAGCTATTAAGATTAATATTCATTTTGATTCGATATTTAAGCGATTTCTGATGCTTCAAAAAAATATGTTACCATAAAGATACATTAATATAAAATGAATAGCTGTAAAATATATAATGAACAAATATTGAATCCTGTAATGTGTGTGTGCACTGCATGAAAACTTTTCCAAATAATCAATGCAAACATGCCAAACATAATTAGAAATTAAATTTGGAACAACTAAAAACAGATGGTATACACATTCAATAAATTAATATTAAAAAGTATGAGAGAGATTGAGGATGTGTATGCAGACGTCAGGGCCAAGGCACGACAAACCAAGTTTCAAAGAGTGACAAACCTCTGTCGATGGTAAATGCACAACTCCAGTACTTCGTCTTTTTTCTCTGAGTTTCCGCCGATCACGTTGCTGCTTTCCCTTGTTTATATGCGTTGGCCTATGCAAACAGGATACGACACTAAAGACACTAGAACCAGATCCAGAAAGTGTTAGCAAAATATATGAAATTCTACTATTGATCTATTGGCTAGCAGTGGATGCTCAAACAAGAACGACTTTGACTACCTTGAATAGATTGTGAAAGCAATTATATTCATAATACTCACCGGCCAGTCACACGCTTGTCCTGTTTCCTCATAATGGGCTTATTTTGTTGACTATCGTGTTCTGGTGGAAGTACATTATTTGAACTGGAATCGCATATACCTTGTGATTCTTCCGAATCTGGTGCACTTTCTTGAAATAAGAAAAAAAAAAGCATTTAGAATTTGAATAAAGAGATAATAAAAAATAATAAATGTAAATACAACAGAATGAAAATGACAAACTTTGAAAAGTTATAGTAGCTGTATCTCCTGTTCTAGGTGGTCCAACTCGAGCTCTAGCAGTTCGGATTCTAGATCTTCTTGATGTTAATTCAAAATCATTATCGAAATCCTCCTGACTAACTGAGCTTGATGCCATCCCTGTGACGTCGCTGAAATTCAAAATCACTAATGATTTCTGTTTTGTATTATTAATTAATGTTGCAACGAATATGCAAACAAGATAAAAAAAGGGGTCTTACAAAAAATACCTGGACATCTGTACAAAGGGTAGGTGATGTTGTGCTATACTTGCTGCTGATCAGCAAAAAAGTTGGATGCCAAAAAGCAAGTGGTTGCTTAGATTATCTAAAGGAAATTCATAAGGTATAAACTGCTTTTAACTACGAGTGTGTATGAATGAGCGTGCAAATGCAGATAAATTAATTTATATCTAATCACGACAATTACTTTCTATTTAATCACCTGTCGCACTGTGTTATCTTCGTCAAATCCAATGCCAATGCTGTGACTCACTACCAACCTATGCACAATTGACAGCTGTCAACCACCAAGAAACCCATAAACACGTATGGTCCGCAACGATTATACAGTACAAAGATAGATAAGCGTATTGATCGTCGTTACACTTAACCTTAAGTACAGTTTTCATGTATATTTTTCTCGACTATTAATATCAATTCATATTTTATAAAATACTAAAAACAGATCATCTTTCAACGCTTATCAAAATAATAATATTCTATTAATTTCAACGAAATTAATCAAATATTAACAATACGCGTAAACTGACAAAAAATTGGACATTTTAAACAATTACATTTCAGCCAATACAAATTCAAGACACTAGTAACTAACGACAAGTTACTAGAATAATTTGAACCTATATGCAACCCTGATGCAACAAAAATTCTTGACTTTTATTGGTTGTTTAATCCTATTTCGAAAAAATATGAAATAATAATACATGTGTTTATTTTTACAAAAAAAAAAATGATTATACATTTATTTCATTGTTTTCTTATATAAATTTAAATATTTAAAGTGACTATTTTAAATTAAATGTTTACATATAGGTTTAACATGCAAAATGTAAGGTTATGATATAATCCTGAATGCAATTCAATGTTGTTAAATGAAAACACGTGTTTGTAAAATTAGTAACAAACATGTGATTAATTACTAAATTATTCAAACATTTATAGTAAAGCAGTGACTGAGCAATAGAGCAATCTTATTTATTGTTAATTATACGTTTATTTAACTAATTTAATATTTAAAAAAACATTTAAAAATTTTAATATGGAAGTAAAAGGTGAAATTGAACTTGACAGTAAGTGTTATAAAGCTTCTGAAAATTATTGGGATCGCATTCCTCCTACTGTTGATGGAATGCTAGGTGGTTTTGGATTTTTATCAGGAAAGGAAATTGATGGTTCATCAAGATTTCTATCTTCATTATTTAAGGTACAATTTATAGAATGACCATAATGATTCTTTTTACATATTACAATTTTCAAGAAAATATAAAACAATACTTTATGTTAAATGCTTATTAATGATTTCAGTTAATAAATCCACCATCAAAGCAACATGCATTAGACTGCGGTGCTGGTATTGGTCGTGTAACGAAAAACTTATTATTAAAATATTTTGAAAATGTTGACTTATTAGAACAGAATCCTAAATTTATTGAATCTGCCAAAACGTATTTAGAAAGCAATATATCAAGAATAGGCTTCCATTGTAGTGGTAATATTTAAATGATTAATGTATACAAAAACAACATTTTAATTCATTCATTAAGTATATTTTTTTTATATAAATAATTTAAAAGCTTTACAGAACTTTCATCCAACGCCACAGAAGTATGATGTTATTTGGTGCCAATGGGTTCTAGGTTATATTAATGATGAAGATTTAATAGGATTTCTTAAAAATTGCGTGTAAGTTTAAATATATTTGAGAAATAAATATTAATATTATTTTTATATATTATAAAATGACGATATTTGTCTGCAGGTCAGGTTTGAAAAAAGAAGGTGTATTAGTCGTAAAAGACAATGTAACTAAATCTGATGTTTTGGAGTTCGATACTACAGATTCTTCTATAACAAGACCATATAAAGATTTAGTAGGTATATTTAACAAAGCTGGTTTGATTTGTATAAAAAGAAAATTGCAAAATCATATGCCTCCTGGTTTATATCCAGTTTATATGTTTGCTCTTAAACCAAAAAATTAATCAGCGCAAACAAAATAATTAATAATAGAGCAATAGATATAAAATAATTTTATTTATATTACTTTCTTATCCTCTTTATGTACATTTTTCTAATATAAATAACTTCTTAATTGAAATAAATCAAAATGAAATAAAATAATTAATCAGATTAAAAGTGAGTATTAGAATTTTCTATTTTTGATGTGACGACAAATGAAATTTTACATTCTTAACAAATTTAACACTTGTGTTCGATGATGCTGTAACAAAAAAAAAAAAAGAAAACAAAAAAAAAACTAATGTAGACTTCATTTTGTGCTATGTGCAAGTTATTATGAAATTATCTTAAGACTCAATGTGTGCAATAAACAAGATATTTTTTTAATATAAAAAATGTTTTTTTATTTAGGTCGTATTTTTTCATACATAAATCGTTGATTACTATCTTGAGGAGAAGCACCTATAAGACGCTTTTTAACAGCATGAAAATGAGTCAAAGCAAAATTGTATAATTCATTTTCCATTTTCCAAACAACCGTTTTTTGAATTTTTTCAATTGTTTCCGGTAACGGATCAATTTTTTGTGTAGTTTGTCGTAAATGCGATCTGTTATCTGAAAATATTATCATATTTTATACGTTTAACGATAAAATATCAATATATAAATTTAAATCATAAACATTTATCATTGTCTTACTGTGTAAAAATGATTCGTATGCTCCTTTAAAGAATTTTGGTAATATAATTTGTAAAATTTGTACAAATTCTGCTAATTCTTCGGTAACACCTACTAAAAGATAGTGCCTTTGTAAATTTCTTTTAGCTTCTTCTAATGCCCATTTATTTCCAACTTCCCTATTGTTAAATAAAAATATGAAATAAACATTCACATATATATTTTCATATTAGAATCTTACCAACAAGCTGGATCGTGACCACATAAAAAAGGAATTTGAAGCCACATATTATTAGGATCGCAGTCAGGTTGACCAATATTGACACATTCATCGAACGTCTTCAACAATAATATTTGATTATTTACTAATCATATTACACAATATAAATATAAAAATGATTTATTAACTAACTTTAGTATCGCCATGTTTTTTTCTTATTAGATGAGGCCTAAAATTATCACCATATCTTAAAAAATAATAATAAGATACGAATCTGTCTAAAGGTTTGCGTAATATATTTATGTAAAAAGGAGTTTGTTTTACGCCAAATCTGAAAAAAATAAAATAAAACTTTCTCTGTTAATTAAACTTATTAAAATATAAACCCCCTTACCATTTATATATATATATTTGTTTAGATATAACATATAACTTACTTTTCAAAATTTAAAAACGCCATATGACCATGATAAAATGCTGGCTTTATTGTATTCCACCTTGATATGTTATTTACAAATTGAAGCTAGGATTGAAATAAAAATTAACAAATAATATTATATACAAAAAGTACAATAGAAAGAAAGAAAGAAAGAAATTAAATAATTATTTTAATGTTGAATACCTGATTGAAAAGTGTAAGCGTATGCATGTTATTAGTAACATTAATATGTAAAACATGATACTTGTTTTGTTTGCATAAATCATAAACCAAACCCACAAAACTCGTAGAGGCTGTCTTTGGTACTCTGTTATATATAATAACAACTTCCTCATAATTACTAGTTGGTTTATACAGTCGTACATCAGATTTCACTTTATTATCTTTAATTTCATTTTGAACTTGTTCAACGGCATCGTCTGGAAGTACGAATGGATACTCTATGTTATTCCATCACCTTTAACAAAATTAAATATTAACAAAATACACTTGTTAGTGATTTATATTAGTTAGGACAAAAATATAGCGCATACGTAGTGATTGGTAATTTTCTTCCAAAAAATTTATTCTCAATTTCAAATAAAGAATTATAACCGTTAATATTAACATCAGAATCCATTGGGGCGTAAGATTTCTTAGTATCATTTTTCCCTCGTTTTATAACATTATACACATTCTAAAATATAAGGTTAAGACGACAAAATACTTTACAAAATCAATTTTTTAATTAAATTCTAAATGATTTCAAATAATTGGAAAGAAATTTTTCACAAGGTTTATATTAACAAAAACCTAACTCACACGTTTCACATTATAAGGTAATACGTATGTACTAAATTGTGTATGTACATCACGAGTTTATGCATTATTTCCGATACATCGAAACAATAATTCGATATTTTTCAAAAAGATCTATATCGATATTCAAATTTACATCTAGTGTTATCGATAGCTGCATCGATATAATCGAAATTAGTATAATTGATATATGTTAGTTTTATTTTCCATGCTGTTTACTATATACAGATAAATATATACATTTTTTTATTGTAAAATAAATTTAATAAAATTGGTAATAATAATTAATTATTTACCATTAGTAACGGGATCTTAGAGACAAGTTCAACGCAATAAAAAGTGTATTAGTTGAGCTCAGCTGTGCTAAAGTTGTTAGTAGTAGTATATACAGTAGTAAAGAATATTATATTAAGTGCAATTTTATCCAAATTCTTGTAATACATCATTTTTTCAGACCATTTTTTATTATATTGCTATAAAATAATAATATTAGTAAATAAACTTTCCATTCATTTACTTATAAAACATGCTAGTATTAATGACGATGCATGGTTTATGTAAACATAATTGATAACAATTTAATATACTGTATGAAAAATTATTTTGATTCACTATAAAGGAAATTAAACAGACGTATTTAACGAATAATACAACGTATATTTAATGATAAAAATCGTATGAATATATTTTAATAAAATAATTGACACAAATTCAATATTATTGTTTCTTAGTGTATGTAGACTTGTATCGTGAGTGAATGAAAAATGTTACAATTGGATAAGCTATTATTTTTATTAAACTGCTTTTGAATCTTTATTTATACATTTTATCATTATGGCTGATCGTTTAACACAATTGCAAGATACAATAAATCAGGTAAGGTTAGGATTTAATTTTTTAATTATTAATAGTTTTATCAACATTCAGACATTTATATTTATAGCAAGCAGAACACTTTTGTAATAGTGTTGGTATCTTGCAACAATATTCTACGCCAAGCAAATTTCCTGGCTTTGATAGAATTGGTACTCCACAACCTCATCAATCACAAGAAGGTTAAATAAAATGATAGTATTTTGAATTACACATTTTAATACTGTACACATTTATCAATTTTATCTATATCTATATATCTACATATTTTCAGATTACGCCTCACTGTTTGCAACTTTAATAGCAAGATGTGCTAAAGATATTGATACATTAATAGAAAGTCTTCCAAGTGAAGAGGCATCACAAGAACTTCAAGTAGCTAGTTTAAGTCGTTTAGAACAAGAAAATCAAGAAGCTGGTAAACAACTTGAAGAAGTAGTAAGACAAGGAGAAGCCTTACTTCAACGAATTCAAGCGGCTTTGCAAGATATTGCTCAAAGTCAACTAGATATGCAGAATCCAGCATCGACTGCTGTACTTAATATCAATTTAAACCCTGCAATGACTTTTAAGCAAGAAAATTTAAGTTCTACGAACTCAGTGCCTTCCAATAATGTGCACCAACTCTCAAGTTCATCACCAAGTTCAATGAATCAATAATAAAATAATTAATTTTATGTAAATTTTCGATCAGCATTTTATTTATTATCAATTTAATTTAATTCGTAATGGTGTAATTATATTAATTTAATATGCATATTTCAATTATATAAATTATTCTTACAATATAAATATAAATATAAATATGCATATGAATATATATGTTTTTAATATAATTTTTGTATTTCTTCAATGATATATTAATACCAAATAATTTTGTCATATTTTTAAGTTGTTCAGTAATTTAAATATTAGATCTGAAGTTGCATTTGATCGCATTGCTTTCAGAGAAATCTGGCGGTAATTTTAAGAACTATAAAGTATTTAAAATTATACCATGATTATACTATTGTTTGTGGTTAACGTTATGTTTTGTATTAGTGTTTAATTTATTTAACATACTTAACAAAGTTTATCTATTATTTTATTTTTCGTAAAACAAAAGTGTTTGAGAAACATGATATTTATTTCAATATCAAATACATAATATGTGACAATGGAGACATAACCATGTTTGTCACACTTGTTGAATATTTGATTATAATTTATTCTATGTCATAATAATTTCTTTTTTTTTTTTTTTTAACAAAAACCTATATAATTTGTATATTACTTGTATTATTAGTATCTATATATATTTATTGAGTATATTTAAGTGACATTTTGATAAGTTATTTTCATTAAAATTGATAATATAACTTTCTAAATAATGGATTTAGAAGCATCATTAGTTGAACGTTTACAAAAGCTAAGACAATGGCAAATCGAACAACAGGAACGTCTTATAAGACAGCAACAAGAACAAAGAGAAAAATTGACTCAGGAACAGTTACGCATGTATAAAGCTTTAAGACTACCCATCCAGGAAATAGGATTGGATAATAGAACATTGTGTGAAAATAGCTGGTACGAAGATGCATGCTCAAGTATGAATACAACTGATCGTACAGAACATAGTAATCAAGAACAATCTGCGAATGATAATAGTGAGATAAATAAGTCTGATTATACATCTTCATTTTCTAATTTTAATACAAGCTCTGTTGATGAATCTTTTCAAGAAAAGCATTCTCCAATCGAATTGAATAAATCTTCAATTAATGTTAATAAACAAAATTTAAGTAAACTCAAATATCAAGTAGACGACGATGAAAATGATGCCAACAATGATTCAAGTAACGAAAATATACATATGAGATCTGAAAAAAAACAAATTCATCTGATTGACGATTTATTAGAAGGAATAGAACCATTACCACCTGATATCAAAACAATAGATGGAGATAAAAGTGTTTTAATTGATGATGTTCCAGTTCCATCCTTAAAGAAAGATTTTCAAACTTTACTAGAAGAGAAGTTGGAAGAATATGAGCCGATACTTAACAAGGAATTAAATAATAAAATGAAAAATCCAATTAAAAAGCCATTTTTAAAAAAAGGACAAGGCTTAGCCAGATTTAGAATGACTGAAACGTCCAAAAACATTCCAATTAATATTAAATCTTATAATACTCCTGTATCGAGTAAACAAGTTACTAATAAACAAATCAATTCCACAGGTAACAAAAATGATAGTACAAAAAATAAGAATAAGCATAAGTTATCAGTGGATGTTCCTTCGAGAAAATGTACTACTATTACTAAGGTGGCACAACAAAAATTAAATTTAAAGAATGTCCCTCCTCCACGTAAAATTTATTCTGGAAGAAACGAGACTGTATTATCAAATATTGAATCAAATATAAATTCAAGTATTATTGAAATAAGCAGTTCTGATATTGATTTGAAAACGGAGAGAGAAATGGAAGAAGTAAGGATATTTGAACTTTTAGAAGAAAAAGCTGAAAATTCTAGTTTGTGTTCAACCTCTAGTACTGTAGTTGCATTTCTACAACAATCAACGCCTTTTAAGATAAGACAAAAAATTAGAGATACAGAAAATAATTTGAACAATTCAATACAAGAAAATATTGTTTACAAAGTTAGTCCTAGAAGACATCAATTGACTAGTTCTAAAGTAATATCACCAATTCAAAAATCTGAATCTGATGTTAATTCTTTTTGGGAAACAATCCCTAGAAATAATTCACATGAGAATACAGAAAATATGCAAATGTTGAAAAAACAAGGTATAACTAATGCTTTATTAAAAAATGAAAAAGCTGATCAAATGTTCATCCAAAGTCACGTAGAACAGCATGTACACGACGAAACGAATTGTGACGAAGTAGATGTAAGTTTACATGTTAGATTTTCTGAATATAATGAATATAAAACTATCGGATTAACTGATACTTCTAGTGTATCTAGCGAATCTTCATCACAGAAAAATTATAACGATGAGAAAGCTTGGAGTGATTGCAGCGAATTATCGGATTCCTCCGAAACAAATATGCAATCAATAGAATGTGAAACACTTAAAACAGATGAAAACACAGGTGAAATCTGTGACTTCATCGATACGTGTACAAATGAGATAAAGAAAGAGGAAATGAATCAACATGAAATAAAAGAAACGCAGGAAACTATTTTTAAATCTGAACTTTTGAAAAATCGTTTATTAGAATTAGAAAAAGAAATAGATATTTTTCGCAAAGAAAATACAGCTTTATCATTGCAACGTCAAAAATTGCAAGAAGATCATCGACTTTTTTTAAAACAAATAAAAGAAAAAGAATTAATATTAGAGAATGATAAAAAAAATGGAAGATCGTGTGCAGGAGGAAAAAGAAAATTAATACGCGAAAAGAGTGTACTTGAATCAAGATTACGTGATTTTCAAGAAAAGGTTCATCAAAATAAAATGGAAAGACAACAAATTCATGATTTAAAAGAACAATTAGAAAAATTACAAATTGAATTTAAAAACAGAGAAAGTAAATGGAATGCGACACAAGCAAGACACAGAAGTCAAATGAGAATATTAAAATTGGAAAATCTACAATTGAAGGAAGAAGTGGAAAGATTAACAAAAATAAAAACAAATAATCTTAAAACTATTAAGAAAGTTGGTAAATTTTCTAATACAAAAGCCTTGCATCAAATTAATAAACAACTTAGTGAAGAAACAAAAGAAATTATAAAAAATGATTCATCGTTAGAAGATGATGACAAAATGTTGAAAACAATGTTGGATGCTATAAATTCGGAACATGAACATAAAGAAAAAGACTATGCAATAAATAATCATAGTAATGAAGATCATAAGAATAATAATAATAATACCGATATTCCTAAACAGTATGAACAATGCATGCAAAATATTACAAAAAAACGTGATTTATATGAAAATTTATTGAAGGATGCTACAACATCATCAGATTTGAATAAATTAAAATGTGAAACAAATGGTAGTAAAAAGAATCAAAATAAAAAAGAAAATGAAAATGAAAATAATAGGTCACAGATAGATAAAGATAAATGCACAAATAAAAAAGATAAAGTTACACAAAATTATGAAGATGATAATGATATATTAAAAACTTCTCAAAAATTACCATTAGCATCCATTTCATCTAAGGAATTATTACATATGCAAGAAAAAAGTGTTTCTCCGAAAGAACTTAGAACTAATGAGCAACAAGTGCAATGTATTGAACATCCTAATGGTTGTACAGAATTTTGGTATCCAAATGGTAATGTAAAAAAAGTTTTTCCTGATAAAGGTATAACAAAAATGTTATATTATAATGGTGATGTTCGTGAAACGCGAAATGATGGAAAAGTAAAATATTTTTATGCGTCAACACGGACATGGCATACAACAATGCCAGATGGGCTTGAAATTTTAGAATTTCCAAAGTATGTTGGAAAAAAATATATATTTAAAAAAACTTATATTATTCAATAAAAAATAAGAATTTTGTTATAAGTTATATCAATATTTTGTGCAGTGGTCAAGTGGAAAAGCGTTCGCAAAATGGCATGGTTGAAATATCATTTCCAGACCGTTCGACACAAATAATACAAGTAGATGGATATGAAAAGTGGGAATTGCCAGATGGAACAATTTCAGAAACCTTTGCAAATGGAGAAAAAGTTGTTATTCTACCTAATGGACAACGAGAAATACATACAAAAGATCATAAAGTAATAATAATAATAAAAAGAAGCTTAGAATAAATTAAACCCTTTTATATATATATATATATATATTTTTTTTTTCTAGAGACGAGAATATCCTGATGGTACAGTTAAATTGATTTATCCAGATGGTATACAAGAGACACGTTATTCTAATGGTAGAGTAAGACTTAAAGATCAAGCTGGTAATCTTTTAATGGATTGTCATTATTAAAAAAAAAGGATATTCGTATTATTGTCATACAATGATATAAACTAAGAGTATTAAATTGAAAATATAAATTATATGTATCATATAATTTAGAAATGCAACTATTTGTGTATGATATAATGTATAATTATTTTTATCTGGCATCAATAAAACAACAATTGAATTTTACGTGATAAAGCCCTGATTATCGAAATATTCTGTTATTATTCTGTTCTGTTAATTTGATAACAATACGTTCACAAACATGGCTGACAAAAAACATGGCGTCTCGAGAAGTACCACCACTGAAATAAAAAACGTAGCAACGATTGTAAATTATTTGAGAAAGAAAAAATCGTCAGATGGCGTTTACTTAATTTTGAGCAATGAAAATGTGCCTTAAGGATTTTTAAAAATTCCCCAAAATTACTAACTTGTTTAAATATTTTTTTATCTTAATTACTATCCAATCAGAATACTTATTTAATCTTAAGTTTAAAGATAAGGGACGTAGTATTGAATATTACTAATGGTTATTTAATTTATATTTTCGTCATTAGTTTTTCGAATTATGTTGAAACCTTTTTCACATTATAGTGAACTTTTTAACACTATGTTGACTTATATTCATATATGATATTATAAGCAATCTTCCGCTTCCCAGTAGTAAGGTTGAATTTTAAAAGGTTTTACTGTATTTATTTAAATAATGTCGGTCTTTTCACATTTAAAAAAATTGGCTGTGCTAAGTTTAGGTGGAATAGTTGGTACAACATTTCATTATTATAATAGTTATAGTGAATGTGAATCCTCTTATGTATTAAACTCATGGACAACAAATTTCACACCTTCTGTAAAATGGGATCATAACTGGGACAAGTATTTTTTTATTTTTACATTATTTACATTTTCTTTTTTTTTTTGCTACTTTTTATATTAATAGATGCTATTTTTATGTTATAGACGAGATCCGAAAAGTTTAGTGAAACCTGTGAGAATAAATAATGAAGTAGATGAAAATAAATACAATGAAGAATTTGCAGCTAAAAGATCCAAACATATAAGACATTTGATACTTATTCGACATGGACAATATAATACTGCAGGAAAAACAGATTCAGATAAAGTTCTTACTGATCTTGGTCAGTAATTAAAAATGATTTCTTTCAAATTTTCATTTTATACAATGTGTTTGATAACTGGTGATACAACCGGAAAGAAGGTGATTCTATATAAAAAAAAAAAAAAAAAAAAAAAATTAAAAATATAAAATAACATTTGTTCATGTGAAGGCGTCGCGTCTCCGAGAAAATCGACTTAAATCTAAGAATAGAATAGTAATAGTTTCTTTAAAATTTACCTTCATATGAAATAATTTTATTCTACGTTTTTTTTTATTTTTTCACCAATTACCGAACACTCTGCATACGTAATTTTAATACAGATTTGTTTAAATTATAAGATATTCTTTATAATATATTTGTACATACACTTGTGACTATTCTAAATTTATATTTACCTAGGTCGACTTCAGGCCGAAATAACTGGAAAAAGATTAGCAGAGTTAGATGCAGACTATTCTTTAATAGTAAGATCAACATTAACAAGAGCACAAGAAACTTCTAAAATAATAGAAAAGAGTCTTCCGAATGTACCAACTCAAGATGATAGTCTTTTAGCTGAAGGTGCACCTATTCCACCTGAACCACCAATAGGCAATTGGATGTCAGAACGACATGTATGTATAAATTACATTAATGATACATATACGTAAATTATTATAATTTTGTATTAATCAGTAATTTATAATATATATGATTAATAATTAAATTTTATAAAATATTTTAGTTTTTTCAGGATGGAGCAAGAATAGAAGCAGCATTTAGAAAATATTTCCATCGAGCAGATCCTCAGCAACAACAAGATACCGTTACTATTCTTGTTTGTCATGCAAATGTTATTAGATATTTTGTATGCAGGTAAACATTATGAACATTATTTTTATATATAAAGTAAAAAAGATAAATATAAATTAAACGTATATCAGAACTAAGATATTTTGAATCGAAAAGATTTTACTAAATTAGGAAGATTTGATTTGTCAAATTTTTACATTATAATTTGTATATAATATATACATTTTTGTAATTTTCAGAGCATTACAATTTCCTCCAGAAGCTTGGATGCGTATGTCTTTAAATCATGGAAGTATTACTTGGTTGATGATATATCCTAATGGAAGAGTAACGATGGTTTGTCTAGGAGATACTGGTCATATGCCACCAAAAACCATTACAGTTAGTTAATGATAATAAATTACATAATTAAACTTATTACTTTAAAAAGCAATGTTTATTAATAGAATTTTTCAGAGGAGATGACAACCATTGTAAACGTTTTTATTTATAAAAGTATTTTTTTATAATTATGTACATGTGTAAGGATCACATCCTTTTTATTTTAAATGTATATGTTGGACAACCCATCTCGGAATGCCTTATATAATTCAGAAATAGACTGATTATTAACAATAAATATTTATTAAGTAATTTTAATTACCGCTACAAATTTACTTCTATAGATTTTATTCAAGTAAATATAATGAATTTTTCTAAATGATTAATCTCTCATTAATTTATTAAGTATAAATCTATTAATTAATATTTACAAGAAAAAAAAACATAAAATTTTATAAAATTCAACATAACGATGTCTTATTGTGCTCCTGCATTTCGTAGAGCTTTTCTAGCATAATATCGTTGTAAAGCTGCTTCAAATACAGGACCAACTGTTCTTTTTAACCAAATTGAAGATCTCTCTTTTTTTAATTTCAATTTGATTCTCTTGATTTTCCTTATCATCAATCTTTTTATCATCAACTTTTTGTGATATACTTTCAAGATCTTTTACATTATCTTTACTTTCACTTGAAACTATCGCATTAGATGAAGCATCAGTTTGACTATTTTGTATTTCACATTTTTGTTTCTTTCTATCTGGTTCTTTAGAATCAGAGATACTTTGATTGATACTACTTTTATCTTCTGTATTAATAATACTTTTATTTGTATTACAAGTTTCAGACTCTGTTTTTGATTCATTATCACTTTCATATGTTTCAATGACCCTTTGTCTGTACTGTCTATTTTTTTTACTTTTTTTAATATTAGATTTTTCATCGCTTTTCTCATCTGTCCCTGTGATAGATTCATCATTATTATTTTTTACTTCTAAAGCAACATCATCACTTCTATTCTTTTCTGAAGTTTTTTCAGTTTCTTCTGTACTTTCAATGGTTTGTTTATATAAATGCCTATAAAATCCAGACATATCTTGTTGTTTTGTAACATCGCCAATACTTTCCAATCTACTCATATTAGCCTCCTCTTCTTCCATTTTCTTGAATTCTTCTAATTTAGCTCTATATGCAGATGTTACAAAACTTTCTTTATCCGCATACATTGTTCCTTCGGCCTCTCTTTCTTTTTGTACCATCCTTTCTATTCGATGTTCTTGTTCTTTTTTTCTTCGTTCTGCAGCCTTTAAAAAATTATGTACATATTTTGGTTTTCTTTCTTGAACTTTAACTGTTTTAACTTGGTTTTTTGCTCCTATGTCATCGTATACTTCATCATATTGATAAATAGTTGGATCTTCTTTTAAAGCTTTTTGCATGCTAAGTTTAGTTTGTTTCTTTATTTTATTTTTTTCACTTTCCGCTTTGAGAGCTTTTCTAACCCAATCGGTGCCATCATCTTCATCTGAAGAATCATCGTTTCCAAATACATTTGTTGCTTTGGGCGTGGAAAGTTGTTTTTTAGATATAATTAAACCATACCTACAATTATAACACAATTATATAGGTTAGAATTCTTAGATTCATATTTGATTAAAAATAAGATATTAAGATACATTATAAAGATTTTTTTAACATAGTTTATCTACAAAAAAAAAATTGACAGTATTATTAATATTTACATAGTGATTATAAATAATGAATATTATAATAAAGTAAATTTTGAATTATCTTACTTTTTATCTTCTTTCTCAGTATTGTCCATAATAAATAATTTGTATAAATATTATTATCTGTAAGTAAAAAAAACTTGTATTATATTATTTAAGGAACCTCTAATTGTATACTATAACGATCAATGAGTTAACAAATATTTATACTGGTACTATGCATATAACATCTGAACTATGACGCAAATGCTTGCGTTCGATCTGTTCGATACTCGAATCGATCGATTTAAAAAGTAGGGAAGTGTGACGACAGCAAACTGAGGTTATTCCCGCGATTCCCCACTCCTAAGAACTTTCAGCTTCCCACGACTTTCCCCGCCCACACTGTCAACGTGCAGACGTCATCAGTGGCATATACAGAATCGTACTGCGTACCAGGATGTCTTGTTGAGATGGTGGAATAGCTTTTATGGTTTCGCACAAGTTTCAATCCAAAAGATGGATTTACGCGGTGTCGTACTTTTTATTATTACTGCCACCTTTACCGTATCGTTAAATGCACTTGTATTAAATCCCACAAATGGACGAAACGAAGAATTTCTCAATTTACGTTACACTCACTATGACGATTTGCTGACTTTGTTCAATAATTTAACGAGATCATATCCGAATTTAGCTCGAGTATTCTCTATAGGAAAATCGGTTGAAGGTAGAGAATTGTTAGTCCTGGAAATATCCGAAAATGTGCAGGAAAGATCACTTGGTGAACCAATGGTGAAATACGTTGCTAATATGCATGGTGATGAATCTGTGGGTAGAGAATTGTTGGTATATCTTTCTCAATATCTTTTACATAATTACGGAAAAGATGATAGAATTACACGACTCGTTAATAGAACCGATATTTTCCTTATGCCATCTCTTAATCCTGATGGTTTTGAAAAGTCACAGGTATTTTTTTTTGTCTTACTAATCCTATTACTAAAAGATATTTCTTTTTTTTATTTGCTATAAATTTTCTAATGATTTAACCATTTATGTTTTAGGAAGGGAAATGTGATTCAAACATAGATTACTCTGGTAGAGAAAATGCTAATCATGTTGACTTAAATCGTGATTTTCCAGACCAATTTGATAGCAAGATTAGGATGGGTAGTAACATATTACAAGGACGACAAGATGAGACAATTGCTATGATGACATGGATTGCCCATGAACCATTTGTTTTATCTGGTAATTTACATGGGGGTGCTGTAGTTGCCAGTTATCCATATGACTCTGGGTAACTACTACTAATTATAATATTATATATATTATGTTATTTGATATTTAATCAAGATATAATTAATTGTATACATTATGATTAACAGTATTCCTAAATCCTGCTGCATTGAGAGTATAAGTCCAGATAATGAGTTATTTAAACATTTGGCTCATACGTACGCAGATAACCATCCACGTATGGCAGCTGGTAATGCTTGTCCACCTGAAAAATTTCCGGGAGGTGTAACAAACGGAGCATATTGGTAAGTATTGATAAATTGTACTGTTTAAATATCTTTATCCCCTTTTCATTACTGTTGTATTTCTTGTTTTATTAGGTATGAGGTTGTTGGTGGTATGCAGGACTACAATTATGCCCGTTCCAATGCATTTGAAATAACATTTGAACTGAGTTGTTGCAAATATCCTCACGCTTCAGCGTTGCCAGGCCATTGGCAATATAATAAAGAATCTCTTATTAAATATTTGGAACAAGCTCATATTGGAATAAAAGGTTTATAATTGCCTTATTTATATCTATTAAAGAATCTAACAATACAAATTTTAATTGTAGGTCTGGTTAGAGATACAGAAGGACAACCTGTTGAAGATGCTAGAATTGTAGTTCATGGAATAGATCATAATGTTACAAGTACAAATCGTGGAGAATATTGGCGTTTATTACTGCCTGGTACTTATTCTGTTTATGCAACTGCATGGGGGTAAGATCATATTAATTATTATAATAATTTCTATATGTAATTGTATTAGAAAGTCTGTGATATCTTTTGTTATATAATATAGATCAAATTATTCTAAACAACATGTTTTTTTTTCAGAACATATACTGCTATTTTTAATAATTTGTTCAAAATCGTGTATATACATATACATATGAAATTCTAATACTTATGTTTTTTATTTTTTATAATTGCAGATATAGGCCAAGTGAACCAATAAATGTAACTGTAAGACAGGGTAACCCAACGATCGTTAACTTTACATTGACACGACGATCATTTGGTGAACAAGGTAAACGTGAAATAGATTATCCACAAGTCCTACCACTTCTTAGTCGTAATCCTGCACTTTATAAAGTCATTATGTCTTACGATGATGACGAATATTAACACTTTTCTAACTTAAGCAAAGATTTTAATTTGTTTCCTTATTTTAATTACATTTAAAAACAATTTTTTAATTTAATAACATTTTTGTTTGTTAACTAGTTATATATTTTTAATATTTTTAAGCTCTAATTAGTTATTATATTAAGTATTATGTTCAATTTTACGTTCAAGTTAACAATTTATTATTATTTTTATATGCTTTTTATTTTACAGCTTTCAATTTATATCGCATTTAAGTTTATTTACACGTTGATGATTTTTATTGAATCAAGATCAATTTAAAAGAACAAATGTAAACATTTGTAGTAGAATATATAATACGATAACTTATATCGTCAAATTAAAAAAAAAGACATAAGCACAAGGTATGGAGAAAAGGATCTATTAAAACAAATAGAAAAATGGAATTGTAAAGAAAAAAATATTTTAAAAATGATTTATATATATTTATATAGTATTAATTTTTGATTATATTTAAAATTATATAATTTACGAGATATATAGTTATATATATATATATGGTTATACAAAATATAATATGTCTCATTTTTGTTATATAATGCGCGGTAATTAAATACGTTAGATCTTTTTAATCTATGACCGCACTTCCTATTTTTTTCTTCTATATTTTATATAATATGTTGTTGTTATTACATTACAAGTGAACAATTTTTAATATTTTTATTATTTTATTATCATGATGATCAACTTTATCGAATACTTGGTAAAAATGAAATTAATATTTCATTCTATTTGAACACACATATGGGCATACATGAACAAAATTTGAAATTTTATTTACACTATAAGATTTGTTATAAATATATATTTTGTATTATTTTATAAGAGAAAAGAGATCTGTTTATTTCAGCGTATAAAATTAAATTCGGAAATTAATATAATATATTTTAAGGTGTTTGTAACATGACAATTTTTTCATATGACTTTTATGAATGTTTAGAGACGAATGTATTTTTACAAAGTCATTACAACAGTTTCATTTACATTGCTACATATGATTTAATGTGTTCAGACTGTAATACACAGACAAAAAAAAATAAACTACTGTATTTGTCTCAAATAACGAGTCAATTCTTCAATACTCACACCAGCCTATTCCTTATAATTTTACCTTGAACACATTATGTTATGTTTATATACATGTATCTTTTATTATTTTTTAGATTATATTCTCTATACCTTGTGTTTTATATTGTATATAAGATAAATTTTAAGTAATTATTTTTTGTTTTTGTTTACATAATTTTATATTTTTTATATAAATAATTTAAGACTCTTATTCTAGATTATATTAAAGTATATTCATATTTTAAGATCTTTCTATTTATTTGATACTTGATAATTCAATAAAAATTATCTAATTATTATTTTATATAAAATATACTTATATAATTTTATTAAAATACAATGTATTTTTTATGTATATATTTATATACAGATATAGAAAATCTGAAGGAAGTAAAGGAAATTACAAGACCAGCTGACGAATACGGTTTCTTACATCGTACAGAATTTAAACATCATAATTATGTTGCAATGGAAAAATATTTAAAAGAACTCAATGAAAATTATCCAAATATTACACGTCTCTATAGTATTGGCCGTTCAGTCGAAAATCGACAACTTTACGTTATGGAAATTACAAAAGATCCTGGAAAGCATAGTTTGAGTAAACCAGAAGTCAAATATATTGCAAATATGCATGGAAATGAAGTTGTTGGAAGAGAGCTTTTATTATTATTATTAAAATATTTGTGTGAAAATTATGGAAGAGATAAGAGAGTAACTCGAATAGTTAGTACCATCAGATTACATATATTACCAAGTATGAATCCTGATGGATATGAGATATCAAAAGTAGGTGATGTATTTGGTATAAAAGGAAGAGCTAATGCGAAAGGTGTGGACTTAAATAGAAACTTCCCTGATCTTTATGAAACGAATGAAGTAAGTTTCATTATTTATTGAATTGGTATATCGTTGCCTTTAAATCACATGTTCCTTCAAATATGTTTTTTATTTTGTCAATAATAAATATGAAATATCTATTTTAGTATAATAGAGAACAGGAGCCTGAAACTAAAGCAGTAATGAATTGGATAGCAAAAATACCATTTGTACTCTCTGCAAATCTTCATGGGGGTGCTTTAGTTGCCAATTATCCATATGATAATGGACCAGATCCTGATTCTAATCTTCCAAATCCAAGTCCTGACAATGATGTATTCAAAATGTTAGCACTGACATATTCAAAAGCTCATCCTCGAATGCATCTTGGTGAACCTTGTCCACCAGTAACAAGTAAAACAATGGGTATTAAAAATTTGCTAGAGGAACGATTTCCGGATGGAATTACCAATGGTGCAGCATGGTATCCTGTATCAGGTGGCATGCAAGATTACAATTATCTTCATAGCAATGATTTCGAATTGACTTTAGAAGTGGGATGCACTAAGTTTCCTAATGCTACTGATTTACCTAAATATTGGTTGCTAAACAGAGAACCTCTTTTAAAATTTATTGAAATGGTGAGATTTATAATAATATATTATTAATATAATTATAACTTATTTAATCAATATTTGTCGATAAAATTACAGTCACGTAAAGGTGTACATGGTTTAGTTCGCTCTCCTATTGGCAGTCCTGTACCTCGTGCGAAGATATCTGTTGAAGGAATTAAGCATGATATATATACTGCAGAAAGTGGTGATTACTGGCGTCTTTTAGTACCCGGAGAATACAATATTACAGTAAGTGCTCCAGGATATGAAACTCTTACACAAAACATAACTGTATTGGAAGGTGATAATCCTGAAGATTCAGAAGTAACTTTAGATTTTACTCTAATGAGAGATAATCCACAAGATTGGTAAGTTTATTGTATATCAAAATGTTTTTTAATTTTTAAATATTTTAGATAACATATATATGTTTATTGATATAGGTCATCCGCATATGATTTTGGTATATTGGGTAATTTGAAGAATGGCTATTTAACAAATTCTGAATTAAGTGCCAGATTTAGTCAATTAGAAAATCATCAACCAGATGTTGCTGAATTTAGAGCTGGAGATTCATTAGTGAGCATGGCAATTCATTCTTTAAAAATTACTAAAAATGTGAGTACATTTCTTAATATATTTATTCTATAATTATAATGAATATTATTATCATAATATACAATTATTGTTTTTGCAGATGGGAGCACCAGAAGAAAATAAATTCCATATTGCTTTGGTTGGAGGTTTATTTGCATCACAACCAGTGGGAAGAGAAATTTTACTACGTTTTGCAACCCATATTCTTATGGGAAATAACATTGGCGATCCATCAATTACGAGAATATTAAATAATGCAGTATTACATTTTATACCAGGTGTAGATCCAGGCTTTGATAACATTCCAAATGATTGCAATCCTATAGTTAAAGATGAGGTTGGAGAAAAATTACTTTCACAGAATATTAATAAAACTACAGATATGGATATTATTACAAAAGCATTTAGAAAAATGTTATTAAATGAAGGTTATGATGTAATTATTATATTAGGAGGTGGATCATTTGGTGTGAGGTATTACAAAATATTATATTATAATAATGATATAATTTAATAATAAGTAATATTTTGAATATATTAATTTACAAATTTATAGTTATTCAAAAGATGAATTAAACGTGTATAAAACATTGGCGGAAAATTATGATCAAACTATGCACAAAGAAGCTTGCAGTCTTAGGACTAACAAAGAAAGAGATATAGCTAAATATATCCAAAGAGAATACAATATACCAGTTGTAAGTAGAAATTATTTGATGACAACAGTTCACTTGAAATGATTTTCACAACTTGTATTGTTATAAATATTTTTTTAATTATTTACAGATTAATATCAATTTATCATGCTGCAAGTATCCAGCTGCAGATACTATACCAATTATTTGGAGAGGAACTTTAAAACCATTAATGCGACTTGTTCAAGATCTTACAAGTGGTATTCGAGCAATTATTACAGATGATCATGGAACTCCTGTTAGAGAAGCCGTTGTTAAGATTGGAACCAAAACCTATCAGTTATCACGAAATATGGCTTATTTTAAAATAATACTTATTCCTGGAGACTATTCATTAACATTCTTCTGTACAGATTACGCTTTAAAAACTTTGAAAGTTCATGTTGATGAACAAAGTATAACGGATATAAATGTTCAAATGAGAAAATTAAAACCAGAAGAAGTAGAATACAAACAAAATAAGTTAGGTGAACAATTAAGCGTTATAAATCATATTTTGGATAATTTACATATTAAATATCCGCAATTATCAACTTTACATGATATCGGTAAAACAAAAAAAGGCAATCAGATTCTATCATTAGAAATAAGTGCTAAATCAAAGGAAAAACAAACAATACGACCTTCCATCATTTTCTCAGCTGGACTTTCTAATGGAAAACCAGTAACATCTAAAGTACTTTTACAATTTGCTTCTTATCTATTAGATAATTATAAGAACAATGATATTATTACAAGTTATTTAGATAAGCTATCAATATTTATTGTTCCTGATTTAAATCCAGATTTAGTCAAGAATGATTCTTGTACGCCATATATTAATAATGAATTATCATTCCCCATAAATCGTGAATTAAGCAATGAAGCATCTATGATTATTGATTGGTTCAAGCAAATTAATTCACTCTTAATAGTAAATTTAAATATTGGTTCTCGACATATTGAAATACCATATGGAAGTCAATACAATAGAATAGATAAAAATATTTATGAAAGTGATGATGACCAAATACTTAAAGCCTTAGCATCTGCTTATACAAAGTATAGCCCATATAATACTGCAGAATGTGATACAAAATTAAATATCAAGAATAATGATATAATACACGGTGGCAAAGGAATTGCAGGAATTAAAGGAGATTCCTTATTAGATTACATGTATTTAAATACAAGTACTTTAATGATGGATGTTTATATTTCTTGTTGTAATACAGATGATTCAATGAGTGTTTGGCAGGATAATAAAGATAGTTTATTAGCCATGATAAAAGAAATATCTAAAGGTGTTCAAGGATATATTATTAGTGAAAATAATGAACCTATTGAGAATGCTGTTTTGTCTTATGACGATTCTGTTCATCAAGTTAAAAGTGGAACAATAGGAGCATATTGGATTTTATTATCTCCTGGAAGTCATAATATCACTGCTAGTGCATCTGGATATATACAACAAACAAGATTAGTTTCAGTACCAGACATAAATAAGTTTACTAATTTAACTTTTAAATTAAGACGCGACGAAAGTATTTTTGGATTCCCGAGATTGGTCTTTATTATAATCACTGGTAAGAAAGTAATATAATATATCTATCTCTCTAAAAGAATAAAATATTAAACTATGTATGTGTTTGTAGGAACCGTATGTCTAGCTATGGTTGTTTGTGGCATTTGTATTTGTGCAATATGTCAATCTTCACAAAATTCCGAAAAACATTATAGAAGAAATTATGCATTTAGTTTACTTAAGGATGGTAAAAGTTTCTTTGACGATGATGAGAAAGAAATTGAAATATTTAGAAGACCATTAACTGGTAAGTTAATTCATTGATCTCAATATCTTTATTTGCTAATATAAAACTATCAATTTGACTTTTTAAATATATCATGAATTATATTATAGAATCTATTTTAAAATATGAAGAAAAATTAACAATTACCAAACCATATTTTGATGAGGATAATGAATCTAGTTCCGATGATGGAAGTGACCTTGAATTTATTAGACCAGAACAAGAATATAATGAAAAAGTTTTACAAGAGACGTGACAATTCGTTATCATTAATACGAATGATGACAATTATATATGAAAGATACAAAAATACAGGAAAAATATCTCGAAGGTTTTAAAAAAAAAGTTAACGATAATTAAAATAGACATTACTATATAACACAGAAGGTACTGTAATAATGTTGTTGTTGATATACTAATTATCTTTCTTTAAACATTTGCCATAAATGTCTTCAAGGGAGCAATACTACATTTATAAAAAGTAAATAGAAGTATAGCAAGCAGGGTCCAAATGTAGTTCTAATGCATACATACATACCCTTTTGTATAGATAAGGTTAAGAGCTTCTTTGCTTTTGAAGAAGCAACAAATATTTTAGAAGCACTTTCAACATTTTATTTCTTAGTTTTTATACACTTCTCTTTTTGTAAAAAAAAAAAAGAAAAAAACAAAGAAAGAAAGAAAAACGACAAACCAACAAGGAAATAACAATATATAGATATAATATTAAATAGATATTATGCACGTTAATGTTGGCAATTCTATGCGAATTTTATACACATAGTTTACAATTTTACAATGTATATATATATATATAAAAAAAAGATGAAAAAAATTTAAAAGGTATACAAATGTTATGAGCTTTTTAGACAAATGTTTTGTACAAAATTGGAAACCCTTATAGAAAATAGGATTTCATCATGTTAAAAAGAAGAAAGAAAAAAAAAAGCCACTAAAGAAATTCTTGTTTTTTGCCAGAAAAAGTAAACACAGATTGTTAAATATTGAGATTAATAATAATAAAGTATTTTTAAAAGAGCAGACATATCTTTGAGATCACTGCTGTCAAAAGTACTTGTTTTTTGACAATGTTATTTTATGAAATGTAAATGCCACTATTATAATATATCAATATAACTGTTCAACAAATATTTCCAATGTATTTTTAGCAATAACGTTAGTACGAGATTCTTCTCTTATAGTTACAAAGTACAATAATTATAAATTTTTAAGCACAGAATAGTCAAAAATTTATAAAATAAATTAAAAATATATAATTATATATATATGTATGATATTGTATTTATGCAAGGTGTTCCGCTTTATGTGAATATTTAAATATTTCTTGTTAATGTTGTTAATTAAAAAAAAAGTATTTAAAAAAATTATTTATATTAAAAAAAAAAAATTAAATATTATAAAATTATTAGAATTATTGTTAAGACATTTGTCAAAATTTTGTGATAATTTATTTTTCTTGAACTATATATATATCATATCATATATTTTTAATAATATTAAACACACGTATATATCTAAGAGAATTAATATCCTATAAAAAAAAGTATTTTCAAATTTTTCATATCATCAAAGGCAGCAAGGAATAATATTATAAATATATAAATTAAATGGAACAGCCTGTATAATTTACTAAAAATATTCATTTTTCAATTTCTTCTGTATATCGATTAAAGAAATATTTTGAATGTTTCGTTAAAATATTTTCAAAAAAAAAAAATAAAAATAAGGAATGTTATAACCATTTAAAAATCATTGTCTTCCTACATTGGAAAATAATGAAAGTATACACCCATTATAAAAATTTATAAAAATACACATACATAGATATGCTGTGTAATGTAAATGCGGTTGTGACTTATTTTAATATCCACGTGTATACACAATACGTGTATACAATAATAAACTTCCATTTATAATGCATTCCAAAATAAAGTTGATTTATGGCAATACTGTTGTACTATCTATCTCTTAGATTTTAAGTCCAATATTTTATGAACTTAATAAAATCAATTGTAATGATTTCTTTTTTTTTTTTTCATTTCTTTTAATATATATATACAACAAATTTTAAAGTATAAAATTATTAAATAAATAAAATTACCTATTGAAATTCTTGAAAATCTAATTTTATTGATGATTAATATTTCTTTTATGAGAGATAAAAAGAAATACCATTGTATGTTATTTAAACATGTAATTCAAATATATTGCGGGAAATTGATTCGAATTATAAAAATCATCTGATAAAAAGGAAAATTGAAATATTATTCAAATTTACGTTACAATTGATTTTTCTACAAGACAGATCTTATTATGTTAAATTATTTATATAAATTAAATTTTAATTATAAAAGATTTGGAATATACTATTAATAATTAATTTATTACATGACTTACTTAATATTCCTTTTCTGAATAGATAAGAAATAATATTGAATTGCACTATTTATACTTTTGTAACAAACAATTTCAATTAATTTTAAACTAAAATTTTATAATTTTGTTCACATGTAACAATAAAAGATTAAAATTTGTGACAACCAATCAAAACTCGTACAACTATTAGTCATATGAAATACAAATCATATTGTTAAATAGATCCACGAATTAAAATTAGTTGATTGGTGTAATCAGAAGGAATGTATGATTTTTGTCCAATGAAAATTTTTCATTTGAAGTATTTTCACTGTTGCGAAGATTGTGAATGGTGCAAAGGTGAATCATACCATATACGGGATTTGCAATGCTAGAAACATTTTTGTAAAATGAGGTTTTAAAATTAGGTCGTCGTTTGTTATTCAGAAATTATTTATAAACTTATTCTCTTAGATTTTTTAACACTTTATATAAATAATTCATATTTTATTTAAAAAGATATATATAGGGTAGGAGAAGGGGAAGTTGATATTTTGATTATTGTGGTTCCGGCGAAGTACAGCAACGAAACCGACCACGGGGGTCGCACGCGGAGTACCGATACGCGTGTACAGTGCGTTCGGATACTAGAAATAACTATTTTTTTAAACCTTACCCGATTGCATTTGCGATTGAATCGGAATCCTACGAGAAATATCGCGTGCTTTGTGTCATACATTGAATAACGACACTACTTGGGTGTGCCGAAACATTGATAAATATGGCGAACAGTATAGCACCAGATTCATGGGAACAGCAGGCAGACAACGGAGACATCGCGCCCGCTCAGGATAAATCCATCGAGAGCAAATTTTCAACTTTAAACGTGAATGCTGCGGAATTCGTGCCTTCTTTCTGCATAAATTCTTCAACGCAGAATAGTTCCACAGCAGTCAGTCCTTGTACTGTGACTGCTGTGCTAAACACCACTGTTACTACATCTATTCCTTCTGAAATACATCATGGTTAGTTGAATATTTATTATCCTTTCATTTATTTTATCTCGATCAATTTGGGACATTATTTTCAAACATATGCGGACTATTTCCTGTTAACATAAGGCCCTACTTTTACCGCGTATCAATGACTAACCCTTTGGTATATCTCCTGTTATCATTATAATAACTTTCTATCATTTTCATAATTCTCTTGCATGTTCAGAGATTATAAACTTCAAATTAATATTATTTCTATATACAGTTATAACAGTTTATTGTTAAATTTAAATGGCTTGCAAAGTAAAAAGTAGATATAATGTTGTTCATAATACACTCTGGATTTGCTTTTAATTTATCTCATTTCTTATCGATTGATTTATATTTATTTTTAATTTAGATTTAACATTAAAATTTAATATATGATGTATATTTAAATATTAAACAATTTGAATGTAATGATTGTTGATGTATACGTCTATTGTAGCACTACTTTAGACTTTGACATGATACAAAGTTTACAAAGTTCTTTCCTATATACGTTATGAGAAATATTTACAAAAAGAACTAAAGCTTTGTATAAGTCATCGTGTCCAAAATTTCAGTATTTACATTTTTAATTGTTATTGAATAACAATAGAAGATCATTGTAGAATGAATAAATATTATTATTAGGTAGGGTAGGGACATTTGTTCTCTAAACAGTACTTCAATCTACTCTGTGATGCTGGCCATTGGAAGAAGTATTCCTTTTCCTATCAACATTCTTATCTGTCAGCTTGCTGTACCAGCTGTTTGTCTTATTCTTTATTACAGACCTAAGCAGTAGCAGAACAAGATTTTAGAGAGCAAACGTCTGATCCCTATTAGTAAGGTGTAAATGCAAGTGTCCGTAAATAGTGATGATTGATGACATAAATTGTTCTAATTAAAAGAAAACAATATAATAAGTTATGTTTTTCTACACAGGAAATTCTACTCCTACGATTCTACCTGATCCAATTGGCAGTAGAGTGGAGGAACCACCTGCTGGAGGAGGGGCACCACCTCCAAATGTTACGGATCAAATAAATACAAGTCCTGAACATCAACCTGCGGATTCTTGGGAAGAAGCAGCCGTAGATGGTGATCCTTTGTTAACTCCAGAAAATGAAGAAGTAAATATAACATTTATATTTTTTATTAATAACATCCTAAAATTTATATATCGTACAAATAATTATGTAATCATAACATATTGTAGACTAATATATATTTCTATCACATTATCTTATCAATATATATATACATAACTTTGTTTTTTTCATCTAGGCTGATAATGAGGAAGATGAAGAAATGGTTGTTAAAATACCTAAAAAAAAGCCAGTTAAAGTTGCAGAAGACACTAAGAGCAAAAAAGAACATGTCAATGTTGTTTTTATAGGTCACGTAGGTATGTAATATGAATTATTATTATTAAAGATGAGAGAGAGAGATGAGATATTCTAATTTTGTTATATAATAAAATTGCATATATTATTGTTAATTGTAGATGCAGGAAAATCTACAATTGGTGGTCAGATTATGGCGCTTACGGGAATGGTGGATAAACGTACTTTAGAAAAATATGAAAGAGAAGCGAAAGAACGAAGCAGAGAAACGTGGTACTTAAGTTGGGCTTTGGATACGAATCAAGAGGAAAGAGAGAAGGGAAAAACAGTAGAAGTTGGTAGAGCGTACTTCGAAACCGAAAGAAAACATTTTACAATATTAGATGCTCCTGGACATAAAAGCTTTGTACCCAATATGATTGGTGGAGCGGCGCAAGCTGATTTAGCAGTTTTAGTTATATCTGCAAGAAAAGGTGAATTTGAAACAGGTTTTGACAGAGGTGGTCAAACGCGAGAACATGCTATGTTGGCTAAAACTGCAGGAGTTAAACACTTGGTTGTATTAGTTAATAAGATGGATGACCCAACAGTAGAATGGGATGAGGGAAGATATAATGAATGCAGGTATATTATCGTTTTATTTATCAAGTAACAAATTTTTGGTTATATTGTTAGAGAAAACAAATCTACTTGAGAACGTATTATTTCAGAGATAAGATACTGCCATATCTACGGAAGTTAGGCTTTAATCCTGCAAAGGATCTTACATTTATGCCAGTATCTGGTCAACTTGGTATTGGTCTTAAGGATCCTATACCTGAACATTTATGTAATTGGTATAGCGGTCCTCCATTCATACCTTTTATTGATTCCTTACCTTCGCTTAATCGTAAAAGTAATGGGCCCTTTATTATGCCAATTGTTGATAAATATAAAGATATGGGAACAGTTGTTATGGGAAAAGTTGAAGCTGGAGAAGCCAAGAAAGGCCAGTCGCTATTGGTTATGCCGAATAGGGTAAGAAATATGTTCTTTATTATTGTACTTGCTAATGTTAGATTTTTTCATAATGTAGTTCTTAATAAAATCATGTAAAATGGATTTTAGACGGCAGTAACAGTTGATCAATTATGGTCAGATGATGAAGAAGTTACGTCGGTTGGACCTGGAGAAAATGTTAAAATCAAATTGAAAGGCATTGAAGAAGAAGACGTGAGCCCCGGATTTGTTTTATGTGACAGTAACAACCCTATTAAAACCGGAAAAGTTTTTGATGCTCAAGTTGTTATTCTGGAACATAAGAGCATTATTTGTGCTGGATATAGCGCGGTAATGCACATTCATTGCGCTGCAGAAGAAGTGACAGTGAAGGCGTTGATCTGTTTGGTAGATAAGAAAACTGGTGATAAAAGTAAAACAAGACCAAGGTTCGTTAAGCAAGATCAAGTGGCAATTATGAGAATTGAATGTGCAGGAGTTATATGTCTGGAAAGATTCAAATTATTTGCCCAAATGGGAAGATTTACACTTAGAGATGAAAGTACGTATATATAATATATTTTATTTAGTTGATTTAAAAAAATGACTAAAGTAAATTTGAGTAAATAATAATATTAATACGATTATATAGATAAAACAATTGCCATCGGTAAGGTGCTGAAAGTGGTGGAATAAAATGTTCATTCATAATCACGAAGTAAGGATGCAAGCCAAACGATATGATACAAGGAAACAAAACCGGCATAATGGACTATTCCCGAATGTTAGCTAATGTAACATACACTCATTAACGCAAAAGGTTCTGCATATGACGGTACACGCGCGTGCATATGAACAGAGATATGGGCATCAGGGCTGGGAAAGTATGACCTAAATTGGAAAATATATTCCATCGCAAAAGAAAATAATTAAGGAAACAAATACGACTCGAGAGCGTGTGTTCCTTTTATTAGATAAGAAAGTTGGTGGCACTGAAGAGTTATTCCTTGCATCGGAATAAGTAATATACAATACTAACAGACTTTCCTCTTGACAATGTAAAACACGATATTTTTATTCGTCTGAGGTGCAAAACATAATTGAGAGCAAACGAGAGAATCGATATCGATGGCAGAGTAAGAATAAAAAATATGATGACATTATAATAATTATTAAATAATTATTAAATTGGTGGTAAGAGGTGAAAAAGAAATTTATCAAATAAATAAAAAAAAAAAATAAAAAAAAAACTAGAGTTACACAACAATTTATAATTATAAAATTAATATTATTATTATTACGATTATTATTATTATACTGTTTCTTATTTTATTGTCATTAAAAACAAATTTGCAACACACAAATCTGCTCTGATAATTTTGATAGGTCTCTCACATATATGTTAATTTCGTTTGGGAGTGGGAAATATGTGATATTCCTCAAAGTTGATATTTTTCGTGGGATGCTGAATGAAAGATATCAGATTGTCGGTATAACATAATTAAAACTTACAGGTTTTGAATTATTAGCAAAAAATTGTAATTTGTTATACATATAGTTATGTAGTTACGAGCCTACCGTAAAGTTTATAGTTTATCTATATTCTTGTAAGTACTGAGAATTTTTAACTATAAATATTGCAAAAATATCCTTATTGCATTCTTACTATATTATTTATAAAGAAAGTAATAAAAGAATATAACTACTACATCTTAGAAACGCTCAGATCATGCTTTGAAGACCACCTTCAAATAGAAAGACACAAAAAGTTATGTCTGATTATGTATAATCTAATTGCATACAATCTACTTTGCTATTATTCGCAAATGTTATTAAATAATTTTATTGTTACCACTGTAAACATATCAGTTTCCAATTTTTTAATTATTAGTTATGGTCAAATCGTAACGCATTTTATTTTACTATAATAATAAATGTCTTACTTTTTAATCTTGCTTGCAATTATAGTAAATAATGTGAATTTAATTTTATATGAGTCTCTATATGTGACAATTGTAAGTTTAAGCTAATTTTTTAAATTACAATTATAAATTAAATCATGAAATATTGATCATGAAAATTATTATCGAGAAAATAATAGATTTTATAAGAATCATATGACATGTTATTTATTTCACAATATACAGTCCGTTTGCTTTTTGAATACTTCGAAATGGTTTGCCTAACAATATATGTTATTAACAATGTTTAAACATATATATATATAATGTTTAAAGTTACTAAGTCAGAATATAACTAATGATTTATTTTTTTTTCATTTTCTTTTTATTTTTCTTATTGTTTCTCGAAATAATTATGATATGAGTGGTGAAAGTGCAAATAATATATATATAAATATATATATATATATATAATTACATATTGGCAGCTTTTATTATAAATAATTAATTCTATATATAACGAACAAAAACTATAGATGAAAAATACGTTTAGTTTATCTTAATTTATGATATATACTTTTATGATCTTATCTGTGTCTATGTGTATATATGCTCGAAAAATAAAATATTCATATATTTTATTTTGCCAAACTATATCAAAGATTATATTATAACGAATAAATATATTCGTTTCTTAATAAAATATCAATACTTACAAGAACAGAATAGATCATGAAAAACTAGAATTGCTAAGTAATTTGTTACTATTTTTTGCTAATAAAAAAAAACCGATGTATCCGCTGCACTCTTCTTGTTTTCAACTTTTTAACCTGATTTTCCATTAAAAAAAAAGCTTACATAAACGATAAGGGCATATACAAATGTCACTTTTTATAAATTTTACAATGTTCCATTCATTAATAATGCTTTAAGCACCTTACTCCGTTTCAATACGATAATACACGTGAAATTAAAAATATAATAAATTACATTATATACTCTTGTCTTTAATTTTATAATTATGATTAAATAAGAACAAGATTTAAAAAAAAAAAAACAATACAAATATAATGTCATATTAGATAACGTAATATTTAAATAACAAATTATTATTTTTCTATCATTTTATTTCATCTAAATGCGACATTTTTTTTTTTATATATATAAAAATAATTGTTAATTTAATTTCAATACAAAAATGAATTTAATTCCATATTATATAGGATTTATTGTACCGAATACAAATTAACTATCTCTACTATTATTTCTTCTAAAAAAAAGAGCTTAGAAGATTTGAAAGAATATCTCATTTTTATAAAAACAAAAAAAACATTGTCAAAATATCATTAAACTTACATAAAGAAATTTGATTTTATGTACCTTGCAACATCAACGACAGATTGAACAACACATGAAGTTGGAAGATAATGTCATGATCCCGTCTACAAAGCAATTGGTGAGTCCTAAGGAGGATCTACCTCCATGAGCTATATGCTTCTAGAGATAATAAATAGATATATTAATGTTTTTACGATAGAGATAACTATGCGTAATTGTAAGAAAATTATGAAAACAAAATTTTAATGCTATGTTAAATGAACTTAATTCCTGCCAATGAAAAAGACCCATATCATAAAGAGAAGTTACTAAATATATTTATATATAGTTAAAGTGTTTTATTCACCAAATTATTTTATATGCTAAAAAAAAATAGAATCACATCATTCTCTTATGTATATGATAATGAATCTTTGTTACTTATTTTTCGATCATTAATAATTAACAGATTGTTTACAAATTTATGCACAAGAACGTGTACTCATGCCAATATTCTGTATAATATATTGCCTTACTTTTACACACTCTTTATTATTATACTTTAATACCTTCATTCCCCTCTCTAAAGATTGTGATATATTTAAATATATTCACAAACGTGACCACAACCGGTAGGACATTGACGATTACTACGAAACCATTCCTTCAAATGCATCACATGTCCTCCATGTGTGCAACCTTGACACCATGCGTATAATCCTCTAACAACCTATAATTAAAATAATTATTATTTTCAGCAGTCATTCAATAATAATTGTATCAACTGTTGAAATTAATATGTACTGTATTACTTGATGGCAAATAGAACAAAGAGCATGTTTGGATGAATGACAACGATCACACAACCACGCTGCTCGTTGTAAAGGTTTAGTACATGTTAAACAACATGCATGTATAGTTGTTGATTGTTGATTTAATTGTGCAATAGATGGAATCCATGCTGACTGTATTATCTATAAGATATTAATACAGACAAACAAATTTATTGATATGCTTTAAAGCAAAAAAATGTTAAATTTAGTTGTCTATTACAAACCTGTGTAGTCACATTCCAAAGTTTAAATCTTCCCAATAAGTCTATATATTCTAATAGCCAATGTTCCTGAATTGGTATGTCAATATTTAAACCTTTTCTTTTTTCACCCAAAGCAATAAGAACAGATGCAGAAGTTTGAATATCCCTAAGTGCTGCATGATGTTTTAACGCTTCTTCAATCAAATGTGTAGGATCCCAAAATGATGGTTTTGGTATAGCTGTTACTATTAATTGACATGGCTGATCATCAACCATTACAGAAACAGAATCATCATTGATCTCTGGAGAATGATTAGGAAATTGTTCTGGTGGCGGAGATCGATCTTTTATTTCATGTCTTAAAGGGAATGCTTCTTTAGGCAATGTCCAATCACTGTCATCATTTATCATATTTTGAATATATCCAGTACTGTAATCTGTACTAATTGGTTCAAATTCGCTATCCCCAAATAGAAAATCTCCTTTAGGTTGACCTTTATGTCCCAAAAAGGACTTCCTGTAACTTTGTTTCTTTTAGGATGTGTAGCTACACTAAAAAGGTGCTATATCGACAAATTAAAGTCTCTTATATTATTAATATTATCAATTAAGTATTACCTCGGTAATATGCTACTTATAAAGTTTAAATTTTCTGGTGTATCGTCTGTTTCAGTTTCATCGTCACCACCACTCGTCGCACTAGTAGGTGCTTCTCCTTGCAAAGATTTGATATCATTTTCATGTCCTTAAACAAATTATAAAATATATTATGCAAACGAAAATAATTTTGACTTAACAGAATAATCATGCCTATAACTAATACAATCCTTACCTGGATTTGACTGATCAAGAGCAGATACTTTTACCATTTGTCCTAAATTTAATGTGTTTACTATATCTTCCTTGGAAACAGTTGGAGGAGTTTTTAAAATTGCACCTAATGGATTTGTATATAATGTTTTTATAATATTCCAAACAATGCTTACCTAAAAACATATTGTTATTGGAAATTATTCTTTCAGCTTTAATCAAATGTTATTTTACTTAATTTATTATTTAAACTAAACTAAAAGGGAAATTATATAGTTGTTTTTATTATAAATATAAGCTTACATCATTTCTACCTGCATTGCTGGCAACAGCAGCATTATGATCACAAATATCTTTTAATTTTCCAGTAAGTATGTAACCTTCGGCACATATCTTAAACCAAGTTGGATCACGTGGTATATTTACAACAAATCTGTGCATCACACTTGAAGCCATACAGAATGTATCATTCGACGCTGGTGTTTTTCTATTGATAAATATGTATATATTAATAAATAATAAAAAACGTAAAATATTAAAATATACAAACCTTATTATATTAGTTAATTGCTTGACTGTACTAGGCATATTTACATTTACTTTGCAGGCATAAGCAACATCACCGATGGGACTTAAAGCAATGCCTTGCGGATTCGCTTTACTAGCTGGTCTAGAAGCATCTTTGAATACGTGATGATATAAAGTGCAATCCTGATTATAAAAATATTTAATTATTTTCTAATTATGAATAAAAATATAGAAAAAAAAACAAAGGAAAAAAAGTATTAACATTACCCTGCTTGTTGATAGGAATGATTGTGGATTTCCTCTCCACGCTACACCAGTAGGAACATCTTTATGTTCATTAAAACTAGCAAATGGAATATATGGCCGTTGAATGTCCCATACATTTATACTACAATCTACAACTAAAGCACAACTTGCTATATGATATTTTCTCTGAGGTCTCCATTTTATTCTTCCTACTGAAGCTATCGTATGTATAGTATAATCACAACTTGGTTTTACAGATAAATCCCAAACCTATTATAACATGACAGAAAATACAAACAATTAATTAATAAAATTTTAATATAATTTATTTTATTTTTGATAGAAAAGTAAGAACCTTTATAGTTTTATCTCTAGATGCTGTTGCTAGCCAATTAGTTTCAGGATGCCAATCGCAAGCAAATATTGGTCCACTGTGTGCAGTAAAATGTTGAAAATAGCGATCATGTTTTCGCAAATCCCACTGTTGAACATGGCCATTTTCAGAAACAGCAGCAAAAGTATGTGGTTGATGAGGACAGAATTGAACATCTCGTACAGACTCCGTATTACTAAGATTTCAAAGCTTTACAATAGCTGCAATTTATCACTGACAGGGTCAGTAAGAATTTTTACTTTATAAATAAATAAAGTTTATTCATAATAAAATAAACAAATTATATATTCTTCCAACCCTGTCAAATGTAAAAGTAAAGGTTTGTATTTTACCTATAAAATGTTTTTGTAGCTTCTTTTATACGTAAATCAAAACATTTCATAGTTCCATCCTGTGAACCAGATATTAGCCACATAGGTTCTGTCATATGAAAGCTAACTTTATTGACAGTTCTTTTATGATCAATGAAAACATGTTCTTGTTTTGATCTTGAAGATTTATTTAAATTCCATACAACTACTGCACCATTAGTAGCGGCTGTTGCCAGAATATGATCTTAAAATAATACAAATTATATAGTATGTTATAAATGCTATTTGTTAACAAAAATTATAGTGAATTAAATATTATACCATCAATAAGGTTCCATGCAACGTCATTACATGAAAAATTCAAGTTTAAATTTTTTCCAACTCTCAAATTGCATGATTCTTCAAACCTGTCTTCCATTAATGTAAATATTTTGAATACTAGAATGAAAAATTAATGATTATAAAATGACGACAATTAATATTATAATAAAAAATAAATAAATATATATATATATATATAAATAATTAAGAAAATATTACCATTACGTCCAGCTATGACAACTTGACTATTATCTTTATTAAGAGCTAAAGCATTAGCTGGACCCTCTTGAGTAATGCACACAGTTTTGGACGTCATACTGGAGCCTTATTATATTAAATGTCAACTAATAAAAATAAATATCATTTTTCGTCTATCATTTCTTCGTTGAAATTTATGAATGGCGAAAAAATGTCAACATAAACATTAGCGTGAAATCATTGTAACTGCATAACTATGACAATCTTGTCAACGTTATAAAATTGATGGCGAATTTTTGAATAGTTTTCTGTCGTCATAACACAATACCACTTTTTGATTATTCGTTTTACTTCTTTTATTTTCAATTAATTTTTATTCATAATTACATAAATAAAATTAATTTATATAATCAAATATATTTCTAAAAATAATTGTAAATCTGCCAATAATAAAAGTGCATTGAATGTTTGTTTTTATTGGGTTGCAATACTGAAATGTTCGCGCATGGTTGATAAAACAACCGATATCTTCATTTCTTAGAAATTTTAGAAATTTTCTGTGTTTTGACAGACTTCAACGTGTTGTGTGAAGGAATATTAAAAATAATATTAATTTTCTTTTTCATTGACAGATCTTCTTATCTAATAATCCGATCAACGTATTTTAATTTTCTTTAGAAAAATAATAAGGAAGGTGAAAATGTATGATGTATGGTTCGATGGGCGCATGTTTGGTTGTTTATTTTGCCTCCTGGTACTTCAGGCAAATTTAACAAATTCTAGAACTTCTTGGAGACTTAACGTAGATAAAGTTGTTAAAGCAACAGAACTTGTAAGCACTGTCGAAGATGATCCTATTTTTGATATACTTGCAAGCAGTATAGGCAATGGACAAGGATGGAGTAAAACAGCAGCATCAGAGAAGCTTGATAAAGTACAGGTTTATTACGAGTGCAAAAGTTTTGGTTCAGGCAGCCAAGATCGGTAAGAATATTAAATAAATTCATGATTAATAAATGATTGGTAAGAATCTGTATGTGCATGTTTTTTCAATGCATGCATTCAACGATGAATGTGTATTGAGTATTTAACAGTAAATTGCATATTATTACTGCACATATTTAATCAATCATTTCTTATTCAATTAGAATAGTTGTAAGTAAGAATAATTATTAGCATAAATTGCATCTACGCGATAATTTCAATTTATTCTTATCCCGATCCTCTGTTTAAATTTTAAATTATAATTCATATCCATTACACTATACATACGTTTTATATACTATTATTCTTAGTTGTATGTTTGTATGCATTTTAATGTCTATTTATCTACTTTTCTTTTTCTCTCTCTTTTTTGTTATTCTGCTTAACGATTAACTTTAACTAACAACTGGGATAAATTGGAGGTAACAAAACAGAATATAATTTAAATTCTAGCTTTGCTTTATTTCCATTAATTTTCGTGTTATAGTTTATGGATGTTATTAAAGACATATATAATTTTTGTTAATACTGTAGTGCAAAATAAATCTGTAATATATGTTAATGTACATATTGTTACAATATGACGAGTCAATAACATCAAGTTTTTGAATGTGCACACACACATACATACTTATAATTTTTGTTATACAATATCCTGTGAATGTTTATGTAACTATATTTTTATTGCAGAAGCATTACCAATGTATCTGATGTAATTTTCTTTTTCTTCCCGTAGTTAGTGTTTGTGTGTGGCTTGCTGTTCTTTCAGCGTTAAAAGAGCCCTAACTTTCGTCCCCTTGGCAGACGATTCATGTCATATGCATTGACGGATGCACCAAATTCTACGGAACCATATCCATTATCACCGCAAGTATTGAGTGACCAAGTGATATGTACGCCCGATCAGCAATGTGAAGATGTAATTCTTGATTGTGGGAAACCAGTTAACTATACATATTATGACAATCTCACCGGTGTTGCAAATAGAAATAATCATCCATTGGTACCAGAGCCTAATGTTGCACTCATGTTTAAAAAGAATAATGGTAAAGCTATAGATGTTGACTTATTAGAGAGGCGTTTAAAAAAAGCAAAACGAGAGGTATGTTTTACTTAATTGTGTTATTTTACTATGTACACATTCAACATAAATACATTTATTTATCTATCATTGCTTTTGTTTTCTATAGAAACCCAAATCTGTTCAGTTATATAATCAAATTGGAAATTTTTGGAGAATAAAAGGAGATGCGCAAAGATCAATTGAATGTTTTCGAAGAGCTCTTGCAGTTTCACCACATAATGCAGAAGTGTTATTAAATTTAGCAAGAGTATTGTTGGTTTTACGATATTTAGATGATGCAAATTATTTAGCAATGCGTTCTTTAGCATTACAACCTCCAGATCGCAATGCATGGGAACAATACTTAACACTTGGACAAATATTATCGGTGAATTTACGTCACTTACATAGGCCTATAGTTACATATTTTATAACATCTTTTTCTATTTTTCTTTACTTTTGGAAAATAGTCTATTGTGCATTCGTTTTAAAGTTATATATATATATATGTACTTTATTTTATAATTATTAATGTAAGCATATACCATTTATTTAGGCATATGGTCACTACCAAGAAGCTGCTGTCCATTTGCGGCATGCTTTAGAATTGAAACCTAATCTTTCTGATGCTGCAAAAGCTTTAAAAGAAGTGGAATCATTGCCTGGTCCTAGTATACATATCTACACTCTTTTAATTATTATATGCTTGGTATGTATTTAAATTATTATGTAATCTTAATTTTAAAAACGAATATTAATACAGCGATTCTTAAACATTATCGAACATTTAACTGTTATTTTTACAAACTTTTGTAAAAAAGATATGTATATATATCTTTTTTTTTTTTTTTTTTTACAAAAGAAGAATAGAATATGTGCATACAACAAATTGTAATCATTAATAGAAGTTAATTGTCGTCAACCATTTATATAAATTTAACTCAAAAATAATATTTAAACTATCAATGAAAAACAATTAGTTTTGCTATTTAATCACAACCTTACTAATACACAGAGTTTGCTTAAATTTTAGTTTAAGAAACACTGAATTAATAACTGTAATTTACTTGTATTCATATTATATATATATATGTATAAGGCTTTTCAAAATATAACTTACTATGTAATATATGTTTACATCAGGTGCTAGGTGTATTGTTAGTTGTTTTGAGTAGCGTGGAATGTGACGAAGATTCCACTTTGGTTACTGGACAACTACAACGTCCAGTTCAACGTCATTTTAGTCGTGCGATGGCTATGCGTAGTTTGCGACTTAATGTTGCACGTAATAATAAACGTTCTTGATGCAATTCGAATTAAAATTCAAATTTATGAAATCTAATGGAGCAAGTTCTGAACTGTTATAACAACATGATTTTTTGGAGCATTATTTATAATTATGATTTGTTATAGTTATTTAAATGCACTAGTGGTTACGTGGTTTATTATATCTACAGATAAAAATATACACCATAGTACACGTTGGCAATTTTTGCATTAATTAAATTAATAAACCTTCATTATACACATTGATCCTATACACCTAGAATGATCTATTTTTAAAAAAATGCAAATCCTGGAATGGCAATGATTCAATTATAATACATATAGTGCTAAAACATACAATTAAATCTTTTGTTAAACATTTTTGAAGACATCTACAAATTTATATTCCATATGTATTATATACAGGAAAAAATTTATTATATGTCTGTTTATTTTTTTTTTTTAATTATTTTTGACATTTATAAACAAAAATGTTTATTCTTTTTTTTTTTTTTTTTAACATATTTAGAATCAATTTTAGGGAACATTACTACTTTCAACATTTCATTACATCTTTACAAGTACTTGTCGTACAAGTACATATTTTCCATCACATTTTAATAAAGTTTTAAGTTAAGTTAATTTAGATTATATAATACATCTGAATGTTTACCACAATTCTACTCTTAAAAGAAATGATAATGTTTACATACTGTTAATCTTTATAGTATGATGAAAGATCTATATTAAAAAATTCTGCACACCTAATCATATGTACAACATAATTTGAGTGACTCATAAGTAATTGTTTTTAGAAGTATAATGTCTCACAAAGCTTAAGGCATACTGAAATATTAGGCTCTTTAGTTTTCATATTATATACAAACATCAGAGACTTGGACACAATATTTATTGTGAATTATCTGTACTCTTTCAAGGACTACAAAGAATGCATCTATGAGATGAGACATATGTAATGATTTGTTTAATAACGATAAAGTATAAAGTATAAATAAAACAAAAAATCAAATAAAACAAACAACAAGATTTTATTGTTGCTGTTGTTTGGTTGATGTTAATGTTGTAATTAAAGCAAATAAAATCTTATACAATTAAGTACTGATATCAAAATCATATAGAATTCATTTATACATCATACATAGATGCATCCTTGATTTGCGTTAAATCTATCCCTTAAAAGATAACAACGTAGATATATTTAAGAACACATGCAAATGTAACTTTGTACATTTGTGCATGTATTAAATAGCATATGCTATCAATGATATATTTTTGACCCAATTAAAATTGTACCCAACTGGCATTTGCTACAGTTGTACTAGGTCCTGACGATTGTTGAGATGCACTAGCAAACTCACCCCATTCTGAACCCGTTGATCCTTGATTTGGATTTGGAGCTGATTTATGAGCTGGGGACGAAGTTGGAGTTTTAGCAGGTGGTGGAGCAATTTTGACACCACCTGGTGGAGGTGGCAAACCAACACCTAAATTAGGTCGTTGTTTTGATTTCGATACAACTTCGCTGCCATCTTTTTTCTAAGTAACAAAATATATTAAATTCGCGTTATTATTTTCATTACTACAGAAGACTAAAGAAGTATTCAAATATTCTTACAGTTATCTTCATATTAATTTTGATAGTTTCTCCTTCCTTAAATCGAAGATCCAATTCTTGTTTAGGTGTTTCTTTCTCTTTCTCTATCTGATCACGATTTTTAAGCCACTTAAAATGATCCTGTAGAGCAACATTTAAATCAAAACTATCTGATCTGTCTAAAAAACCAACTCCAATGAAAGCAGATCGTCCATTGTCATTTTGAATTCTTAGCACAAAGTATCTAGAAGAATCTGTGACTGGTTCAACCGCTATTCCAGGATATTGTTCGATTGGACATTTAGCAAATAATTCACCCGTAATTTTATCTTCCAGTTTTATAGCAATAGAATCTCCCTGAGATACTAATCTCATTCGTCCTGTCCATGAAGGTTCTTGTAGATTCCAATCAGCTGCTCTATGAATAAGAAGTGTATGAATTATATTTATGCACAATTATACGTGTATATAGATACAAAGTTTATATAAAACTGTAATTTGTTAACAAATATTCAACAATGTAAATGTCAATTCTTAAACAAATGAAACAGTGAAATTGCAATAAAATATGTTAATGTTACACGCACATGATACAGATATCAATTTTTAACATAAAACTATTCCATTGAATTTAACATTGAAAAATAAAAATAAGAAATATATATTATTTTGATAATAAAGCTTTTTTCAAATGTACATATGACAATGTCAATAATGAAGGCAACAATAAATAGATTTAAATCGTTAAAAAGATATAAAATTAGAACAGTTATATGTCAGATCGAATACTTGGTTAAAATAATTTCTTCTTACCGATAACCTCTATTAGTTGACCTTGGTGGTATTTTAAACACAAATACTTCCGATTTAACAAGTAAAACACTTTCATATGTCTCCATTCTTATTTCGAGTTTAACAGATGTGATGCACGTAAAACTGACAACTAGTTTTATGTCGTCGTATGATTTGAAAATTCGTTTATGTTTTCTCACGAATCTTTGCCGTGATTTGATAACTCTATCTCAAGTCACGCCTCCAATCCCCAGACATCATCCGTTCACCACAGATTATTTTAGAAGAGATAATAGTTTGTCCCTTATATTCTAGACAAGAAATATTTTCGTCAATTAATTTAATGTTTCATTTATATTACATTTTATATATAATTCTTTTTAAATTCTATAAATGTCATAAGTAATTAAAAAATGATAACGGGTTTTTAAATAAAATTGGAAAATATTATTATGATACATACCAAGAACTACACGTAACGGTAATAGATTAGACAACTACCTTGATATAACGTTCTTGACATTAAATATATAAATATATAACAAGTGTTGTCAAATAAATGAATATTTTATATATGTCAATGATTAGAACATTTCATTCATTGCATTTCAATATTGCTGATATTAATGTACTACACACGTAAATGAAGTATTAATATTTTGTAATATATTTTGAATTATCTAGTTTATAGTAAAAGATTTTAACAAATGATATCCCAGAGGATGTATCGAGTAAGATAATATATGTAAAAGTATCTTATACCTTTTTATACTTAAAATTATTTGAAGAAAGATAATTTAAGGGACATTCTCAAATGACATCTAACAACGACACTAGCGACTCTAATTTGACTCTGTCGTCGAATAAGTCAACGTATAACTTGAATACTTATTTCAATGTTTCTAATTTTTGTCAATACTTTAAGCAAAAAGAGAACATTTGTTCGATTATTTTAATAGAAGAAAGTAGATCGAAAAGAAATCATTTAAAAAATTGTATCAATGTTTATAAAGAAAAACTCATTCGTACAACTCACATTACATACTACATTGATAACACCTTTTGTGACTGTTTAGTTATATGTTTTGGTATAAGATAGCGTCTCGTTTGTTGGTTGCTCAGCTGTTTTGAAGAATCGACGCGGCTACAGCCGCCTGGCAGTGACTGCTCGTGATTCGACGTGTGATCGCTGTTTTCACGTCCAAACGCGGAACAGATGTGGAGTGACTGTCCAAATTTCTGACATATCTTAACCACGATTCTTTAAACAGGATCTTTTTTCTACGTTATTAATAATACTTAACGTTAAATCGTGAGTGAGTGTGTAATATTTGCCTTATACAATCAAAAAACGAAATATACACAAAAACAAAAAAGAAGAAAAAAAGAAGACACATACACGAAAAAAAAAAGAAAAGAAATCGCCATGAGCGAGTTAACTCAAGAAGAAGTAAGTATTAATATTATCATACTTAATCCCTCTACTTCGACGCATTAAATCGTTATTGCCATTTTTAAGTTATCTTTATTTTATATTTTTCTCATTTTTCTATTGAATTTTATTTAATGACTGAATGTCTTATGACAGGCGTATCCGTTTAACATATCGCCAATGTTAGTTTATTTCAGATATTTTATTTATTAGAGAAATCGTTTAATTTATGTATTATTGAGGAATCGAAGCGTCTAATAATTATATAACAAATACGTTGCAAATGTAAGCTTCTATGTTCTTAATACGATGCTGTTTAGAACAATGACAGATCAAACAATGAATATGTATATAGGTTTACATCGTACGTTTACACGCACCTACATATATAACACGCGTTATCACCTTTACAATGATTTTTTATTTTTTAATATTATTATTATTATTATTAATTTTTATTTTTTAATACAACCAAGTATAATAAATGTAATAATAAAACAGTAATGACGAAGCTTTAAATGAAATATTTTTCATTATATATATATATATATATATATATATATTCTTTCGTTTCTTTGTCCATAGGAAGAAAACAATGTGATCTTGGAAATGTTTCAAAAATTTAATAAGGAAAAATAATAAGAATTGTCTTCTTCTTCTCCTTCTTCTTAAACATTCACATGCTATTTGAAATATCTTTGTTTTTGCATTTTAATATACAAATGTTTTTGTATTTTTCTTTCAACATATATATATATATCTCATCTGTTATTTATCATTAAAAGACATTGCATAATTTATCTTTTATTTATTTACCGATGTAGTTTGTTACAGTGCTTACAATCAAGTAATGCTGAAACTATAAACTGCATTATATGCGATTAATAATTCTGGAGATTCTTTGTTTCCAATTTTTCTACGAGTATGTATCTCTGTAGATAAAGTATTATGAGATGATTTTTCTTTAAGTAATACACTTGTCAATTATATACTCGAATGCATGCATTGTTCTTAGCTTTAGTATTTTAATAATTATTCATCGAAGCCATAAACTTCATTAATACCATTCTATATGATATATAACATACATATTAAGAAAATATTAACAATGTCATTTTGTCTTCTTTTTTTCTCTGTAATAATATTATAACAGTAAATACAATACAAATGTCAAATTTAATATTGTTTATGCAAAACAATACGTAAGAAGCAATATAAATGAAATAAGTGTATAGAGCAGTTATATGTTTAGTATTATCAATTTAATTAGCAGTTTTTTAATTTTTTTTTATTATTGAAATAACTTTTAACGAATTTTAATAAAATATCTAAAAACAAAAAATACTATCCGTTTTGTAAATTTATCATTTATAATTTCCTTTTATTTTTTACCCATTTACATTATATAATTCATATGATTATTTTTTAATTAATGTATATTAGATTTTATTTGTATATTTATGATGTATTTTAGATGAGAAGAAGGCGATTAGCGCGGTTAGTGGGTTTAGACACGAGTTGTCCAACTAACAACTCTAGTAACAATGGAGGTACGATATCTCCAAGTACACCAGGCCCATCAAATCCATTTGCAGGATCTATAATATCTCCAGCTATACAACAATTTAATAATCAAGCAATTCCAATGGAGGTTGAAGAAACTAGTGAGAAACAATCTGGTGTAGATGTTGATTCTGGTATTGAAAATATGGAAGTTGAAGATTCTGACAGAAAAGTGTCACGCTCACGTGTAAGTGTGTTTCTATTATATTTAAATTCTTATATAGTTAAATTAAATTATTTAATATTTATTGTTGTTATTTCTTAGACAACAAGTTCCAGCACAGAAGTGACTACTGAACAAATTCATATTGTTATATCGCGAGTATTGTGTGTATCGTGGAAAGAACCTTTAGAAGGAACATTACTTTTACCAGAAATGTCAGCTTACGCACTTATTCACAAATTAACCGATGTCGCGGATATCATCAATCAAGCTATTATGGAAGTTTTACATATGTTTTCAAGAGGAGAAGATCCATTTAAAAAAATAACTTTAGAAATGTCATCCGATCGTGAGGACAGTCCGAACAGCCAAGCAAGTCCTTTGTTGAGTCCAGTAATGACTGCACCATCTTATCAATTACCAACATTACCATTACCTGCTGGAAGTAAATCATTGCAGTCTAAAAGTCTTATTTATTTATTAGATTCATATTCGCGAGTTGCAATAGAAGAACGTAATCATCCTAAGGTATAAATAATATTTAGCATATAAGTGAATCGTTAAATCATAAACTTAATTTTATTCTTTATTCATTCATATTTATTTGTAAATTATAATCATAATGTTTAATGTATATCATGTGTATTTGATTATTTTTATGTTAACAGCGATCAAGTATACCACCACTTTCTGATGTACTATCAACTCTGCGAGCTCAATGTGTTCAATACTCAAGTCTTGTTTTACAAGGTCTTATAGGGATTTGTCAAAATTCTATTACACCAGCTTATCTTTCACCACTTCTTCATCCAATGCTCTCGCAGAGTTTACCCCCGCGGTTACTTACACGAACTTGTAGCCAGAACACATACGAATTCAAGTATCTTCAGCAAAATTTTCACTCCTTTGCTGCAAGGCCTCTATCTTTCAATGCAACAAGCTAGTCTGGTTGGTAATACACATCGAAGAACTATAGAAGCACTTGAAGAACTGATAGAAATTCGTTGTGGACTTAACGGCAATATACGTCCCATATGTCGTTTAATCACTCACCAAGCACAATTTTTGCCTGATGTAATGACGAATGCTGCTGGAAGAGAACTTACGAGAACTTCATTTCTCGGACCCTTTTTGTCAATTTCTGTATTTGCTGAAGATCAACCTAAAGTAGCAGAAAAATTCTTCAGTGGAAATCCATTTACTGATAAATCAATGAATACAACATTACAGCAAGAATTAGAAAGCACGAGAACTTCTTTCCACAAAATACTTCATGCAATATTAGCAAATAGTAATTGTCGCGATTCTATGTTAGCATATTTAGCAGCATTATTACGTCACAACGAAAAGCGTGCCCAAATACAAACTGAAGAATTTTCCCTTGCTGGAGATGGATTTATGCTAAATTTACTCTCAATATTACAAATGCTATCGGTTAAAATCAAATTGGAAACAATTGATCCTTTGTATCCATTTCATCCTTCTAGTTTCGTTGAAATAAAAAATGATACAAGACTGAAACTTTCTTCTCAAGAAGTTGCAGAATGGCTAAAGGAATTAGAAATAACACATAAGTGGGTTGAAGCTAAATTTCCAACACAATGTTGGTTTCTTACATTACACTGTCATCATATAGCATTGTTACCAGCTTTACAAAAGTATCAAAGAAAATTAAGAGCTTTACGTGATTTGCAAAAAATGATTGATGAATTACAAGCATCCGAACCTCAATGGAAAGATGCTCCATTTGCTGGACACAACAAAGAATTGTTGAAACGATGGAAACAGCAATTAAAACGTCTTGGTAAATCAAAATCATGTGCAGATGCTGGTTTGATCGACCCTGTGCTTCTAAGAAGATGTTTGCATTTCTATATTTCTGTTGCTGAAATTTTACTTAGTCTTTTGACACAGAGCTCACCTAGTACTCCATTTTTTGAACTTCCCTTGTCACAAGAAATTCCACATAAATTTACAGCCCTACCAGAATGGTATGTGGAGGATATTGCAGAATTTTTATTATTTACTATTCAGTAAGTTATTCATGCAATTTTGATAAATCGAATATAGATATCGCCTGCAGATATTGCCTGTATAATAACATATATATCTTCTCTTACAGATTTTGTCCAACAGTAGTAGTAAGTAATGTGGATAATTCATTGATTACATGGTTACTTGTAGTAGTATGTACACCACATTGCATACGTAATCCATATTTAATTGCAAAAATTATTGAAGTTCTATTTGTAATCAATCCTAATGTTCAAGTAAGCATAAACAAGATATTATTTGAAGTTAATACAAATGAATGATATTAATAAATTATATCTCCAATATAGGGTAGAACAGAAACATTGCATGATCAAGTTATGGCGCATCCAATTTCTAAGACGTTTTTGGCGTCTTATCTTATGAAGTTTTATACTGATGTTGAAACAACTGGTTCCAGCTCAGAGTTCTACGATAAATTCTCTATTCGTTATCATATTAGTTTAATCTTAAAGTCAATGTGGGACAGTCCAGTACATCGGGCGTCTATTGTAAATGAAAGCAATAATGGCAATCAATTTGTTAAATTCATTAACATGTTGATGAATGACACAACTTTCCTACTTGATGAAAGTTTAGAATCATTAAAACGTATACATGAAGTTCAAGAACTGATGTCTGATCTCAATGCATGGTCTGCTCTTTCCGAAGAACAACAACAATCACGAAGAAGACAATTGACAGCGGACGAACGACAAGCTAGATCTTATTTAACGTTAGCTAAAGAAACAGTTGCCATGTTTCATTATTTAACTGTTGATATCACAGAACCATTTTTGCGTCCAGAATTAGTTGGAAGATTGTGTGCCATGTTAAATTTTAATTTACAACAATTGTGTGGACCTAAGTGTAAAAATTTAAAAGTGAGAAAACCACAAAAATATGGGTGGGAACCACGGACGTTATTAAGTCAGTTGGTTGATATATATTTACATCTTGACTGTGATAATTTTGCAGCTGCTTTGGCTAGCGATGAGGTAAGTGTGATACAAATGTCATATTAAGAAATAATTTTGATCTTGAAGCAACTCCTAATTGTTATTATTATCTGTTTTATGAAATATATGTTATTTAACAACGATCTATTTCATGAAGATATGCATTTACAATTGCAGCGATCATTTTGCAAAGAATTATTTACTGACGCTGCAAATAGATTACAAAAGTCTGCAATAAAGACAACCACTGAGATTGAAAGGTTTATAGCACTTGCTGAACGAGCAACAGTGATTGCAAGAGATAATCGTGCACGCGACGAAGATTATGGCGATGCACCAGAAGAATTTCGAGATCCTTTAATGGATACTCTTATGGAAGATCCTGTTAAGCTTCCATCTGGCATCGTTATGGATAAAGCAGTTATTATAAGACATTTATTGAACAGTGCAACAGATCCTTTTAGCCGTCAACCACTTAGCGAGGATATGCTTACACCAAGTAGGTCAATTTTTGTTCATATTACAATTATTTTATCCAATTATTATAGAGTATAAAAATGAACAATTAAATAGTAATATATTATTGATCCTCTAAACATTTTGAAAACTAATTTCAAGGGCACAAATCAATTGCAAAATTAAATAGAAAATTAAAAACAAATTAATCGTATACTTTATTATCAAGAATTCGAAATATTTCTAGTGGCCGAATTAAAAGAAAGGATATCTGTATGGAAACAACAAAAGAAAAAACCAACAAATATTTAAAAGGTGCTAATTAGAAGAGCCTTTTTATATCAACATCACCATACCACATAGATTGCATTGATACAACATGGTACTATTTATCAGTTAATGGACGTATCAATCTAATGTGGTAGAAGTGCATTAGTGCAATGATCTCGCTACTGTGCAACTGTTGCTCTCAATAAATTTACAGTTTTTATACAATAAATATAAAACAGACTGCAGCTAGGAAACTGCCTCTATTCCTCTAAACATATTCTAGGAACATGTATATAAATACTAGCTAAGTGCTAGTGTCCAAAATTAAATGTACTCAAAAAGTATGCTTTTCCTTCCTTTGTATGTTTCTTGATGTAGATGGCTGCGGATAAAGAATGTATCAAAGTCGTAATTGCATATTACATTGAATATCCTATTTTAAATATTATGGAATAGAAGTATTGGTATGTATCTCAGATTTTGATTGATTCAATTTTTGGGAGTAAAACGATGTTATTTAAAATGAAATTTATACATTAGAATTTGTAATTAGAGATTTCAGGTAAATTTATTAAAAATGAATTTCTCATTTAAATTTTGAATAACTATTTATGAGCAAATGGCTAATATTATTTACAATGGTTATGGGTGTATGATCTTTCCATCATCGATATTATACGCAATTATTATTAAGTATTAGGTAAAAATTAGAAAAGTATTCATAATGTACACACCATGTTTTTTTTTCTAATTTTAATTTCTAAATTATTTTTCTTGTTGATTAGTGATCTTAAATTTTTTTAAAGTTATGCATGAAAGATAGCATACATAAGTCCTTGTATCGTTCATTTATAATTGCACAATTATATAAATTAATATATTATTATTATTATTATTAATATTATTATTATTATTATTATTATTATTATATATTTTTTTTTCGTATAAATATTGTAAGACAGGCAATGCAATTTTTGTGAATTATTATTTTCACTATTCTATTAATATTTTAAAAGATGTAGCTACACATTCCAAAGAAAATGCAGAAGAAGAGAATATTGTTTCTTATTATACAACATTAAATTCCATGTTCCGGAATGGTTGGAAAATTGTAATATGAAATTTTTCTTTTTTTTTTTGTATTTTGCTTTGCAAGATCATTTGAAACTTTTTCTTTTTCATAGCTGCATTTATTTTGTATCATTTTTAAGTATTATATATATAACATTGTACTTCCATGGTGCCAGATGTTGATTGTTCTTTTATAATGAAATAATCATCTTGTCATTATTGTAAATATGAAGTATAACAAATACAGAAAAAAAAAGAATATTTCATAAAAGGTATAGATAACATTTGGTTATTGATAAGTATCATTAAATAAACTCTCATGCTATCCAGCCCAATTTCTATTAAATTTTGTATTTATTATAAAAACTAGTTATATATAACTTCTGCACTGTCTATATGCCAATCATTCAAAGTTGAGCAAATAATTTAATGTTAAAAATAAATTAATACAATCTTTATATGTATGAAAATTTATATGTTTTGAAACAACATTTAATTTTATATTTGTAATAAGAAATAAAATTATTATAATTCAGAACAGAAGTTACATATATAAAATATTGTACTTCTGTTTTTATTATTATTATGATTATTATTATGATTACTATTATTATTATTATTATTATTATTATTATTATTATTATTATTTTCATCATGTATTAAAACTCCTGAATTGGAAATTATGATAAACATATAACAAAGTATTGATCACATTATAATCATATCACTATATTTTATAAATCAAATCAAATGTCTGTAAATGACAAAAGCATTAATTGATAATCGAGCATTATTAGAAAAATATCCCATTATATTACACTATTTGTAAATAGCTTTAAAAAAAAAAAAATAAAAAAAAAATAAAAAAAAAAACCAATTTACCCATAGATACTAATATTTGTAATGACATTTTTTTATGTCTTCTGTAATGTAATCATGTACTGAAATATCTTTCCAACTTCAGGAAAGTTGCTTATGATGTTATTTGTAAATAATAGAATTGATGTACAATATGAGAGAAAATAAACACGATTTATGCAAAAAAAAATATATGTATTTAGTTTTAATTTAATCAATGTATTTTATAATTGTTAAATTTAATATTAATAAATTTCGAATACATTTATATCTCTTCGTGAAAAATTATTAAGTGACAAACATAGTATAAAATTTGTTAATAGAAAATTTTATTGTAGAAAAAAATAAGTTTCAAAATTATTTGTACTATCAATTACAGGACATCCTGTATATATTATGATACTTTGAAACATAATCATCTTTAGTTCGAAAGCTTTCCTCTTCCTATACCAATAGATCGTAACAAATGAATTTTATCTGAATCAACTTTGCCTCTTCCTATTCCCATATTACTTGCTATTGATTCAATATCTTCAGAATTGATTTCTTCGTCAACTTCAATTAACATAACTTCTGAATAACCATGTGGTAATCTTAAATCTTCATCATCATTGCAATATTTTGAATAATCTTTTCTATTACTTTAATTTCAAATAAATATTATATTAATATATATTAACTAAATATATATATATATTATTATATAAAACATTTTGTAAATAACATATCAAATTACCTTATTATATTAGTAGAATGAAGATCTTCTTTTATATCAGATACCGAATCAAGTACTTCATCCCAGTTTTCGCTAGATTTAATTAAATCATTCGTTTCATGTTGCAATTCATAATTCTCCGTTTCTTGAAGTATAAAACAAAGTAATATTTAACATAATTGTTAATTATTTTCTATATTTAAAAATATATAAACAAATAAATTTTGACAAATTTGTATTTACGTTTACTCGATTCAAGATTAATTTCTCTTCCAGCTGGGCATATTGCAATATGTTTATTTATTTCATATTTAAATAAACGATGGCTCGCATTAAATGGACATATAACTTTATAATCACTTGGATAGTTCTATAAGAAACAAAAGAAAACAATGTGAATATATAATGATATTCTCCATTTACTCTTATAAGTTTTTTTCTTTATTACCTTTTCACATTTGACGATATGTTTTTGAATGCGTGATTTAGCTATTCTATGATTTTCATTGTAAGGACATGTTACAACTTCGATATAATAAGAATCGTTCATTTTTTTTATCGTTTTTATTGTCTGTTCACTTTTTAATAATTAGTAATTGTTTTTGTTTCTTACTATGGCTATTCACCATCTTTCATTTGAAACAAAAAACGACTTAAGCGACAACTTCGTATAAAATATGAACTAAAAGTACAAGATAATAATATTCCCACAATGTGATTACTATTTTGATATAAAAATGTTTAATGTACACTGCAATAAATGATCAAAATATTTCCAAAAGGATTGTTAATTACAGAATAATATTTTTCAATCACAATTCGTGAATATGACCTCCCCCCTTTGATGTTTTTAGAAAAAAGGAAAATTTCATGTCAAATTGATTTTTAGAAATAGATCATCTTGTTTATTAAATTTTTTTAATAAATCTTTTAAACATTTAAAGCGTAAACGAGCATACAAAACTCGTGCCTTTTATAAAAATATATATTTTAATAAGCATTTTAGTGTGTGTGTGTGTGTTTATGTGTGTGTTAATGTATATAAAAATATTTATTCAATTATTATGTATAACAAATAACTTCAACTGCATTATTAGATTGTTGCTTAATTAAATGCTTATTAATATCAATATTATTTGAATAAATGATTGTATTAATGATGGAATAGTCTCACGTTTGTATGGCACAATACAATGTTATGTTCATTGCAGGCTTGAATTACCACATCGTCGTTGGTAGAACCAGCAGGACTAGCGATGTATGAAACTCCACTCTAATTTGATAATGAAAATAAAAATATTTTTATTTAGTTCTAATTATATAAATGTATATATTAGAAAAGTATAGAAACTAACCAGTCTAGCTCGATCCACATTATCTCTAAACGGGAAGAAAGCGTCGCTACTAATAGCAACGTTGTTTAGCTTTTTAATCCATTCTACTTTATCATTTTCAGTGAGTTTTTCAGGAACTTCTTCATACATTGCTGCCCAAGTAGATTCGTCCATGTCTTTTCCAATAGATCCATTAACATAATTATCAATAGCGTTTGAAATTTCAGCTCTTTTTACACCTTTTTTGAATTTCATACCAATTACTTTAGGATGTTGTCTAAGCCACCTATTAATATAATAATAATAATTGATATAATATATATTTTGTAACAAAGTTTCAATTAACATATAATATACCAATTATCAGCTTTGTCTCCAGCTAATCGTGTACAATGAATTCTTGATTGTTGACCTGCACCAATTCCAATAACTTGTCCATCTTTTGCATAGCATACTGAATTACTTTGAGTATATTTTACAGCAATAGTTGCCACAATCAAGTCTCGCATAGCTGCTTCTGATATATCTTTTACGTTAGAAACAATATTTTGGAAAGTCTGATTATTAATAATTGCGTCATTACGCCTTTGTTCCATTGTAAGTCCATAAAGAACTTTATGTTCCATTATAGATGGTTCATAAGTTGGATCGATTTGTAATATACAATAGCCCCCATTTTTCTTTTTCTTTAAAATTTGAAGAGCCTCCTCTGAATAACCAGGAGCAATTATACCATCAGAAACTTCCCTATAAATATATAAATTGTAATAATAATAATAATAATAATAATAATATAATCATAATAATAATATAATACCTTGAAATAATTTTAGCTGTTGCGACATCGCATGGATCAGACAATGCCACAAAATCTCCAAAACTAGACATTCTATCTGCTCCTCTTGCTCGAGCATAAGCAGAAGATAAAGGCGTTAATTGATTAATCAAATCATCTACTTGACATAATTTAGCTTGCACATTATCTAATGGGACACCAACTGCTGCGCCTGCTGGGCTAACGTGTTTGAAAGATGTTGCGGCTGGTAATTTCAAAGCAGTTTTTAATTCTTTCACTAATTGATAACCATTTAGTGCATCGCATAAATTAATAAAACCTGGAGACCCATTAACAACCGTTAATGGTAGCTTATCCAAAGTTGTAAATATTTGTGCTGGTTTCTGATGAGGATTCATTCCGTATCTAAGAGTTAGTTGTGAAACACCAGCACTATATTGTTTACGGAAAAAGTCTGAAATAGCATTATCATATTCTGCAGTATGTGTGAATGCTTTTAATGCTAACATTTGTCTGGAATTAAATAACAATTATTTATATTAATTTAATTGACTTAAAAATTTATAAATATATAAACAAAATTGTGAAGAGAAAAGATACCTAGTTTGAACAGATGTACTCTTGTTAGGAGAAGTTTCTATTTCATTAATTACTTTATCATAATCACTCGGATCACAAACAACTGTAACTCTGGAATGATTTTTTGCTGCTGCACGCAACAGAGTAACACCTCCAATATCAATATTTTCTACAGCATCCTCAATTTTTACATCAGGTTTTGATACAGTTTTTACAAATGAATACAAATTGCATATTACTATACTAATCATATCATAATTTTGTTCATGAAGATCTTGTTGATCAGATTTTGTAAGTCTAGCCAATATACCTGTATACACATAGATTATATAATTATATATATAAAATATGAACACAATTTTTATTTTTTAATTAAGTAATAAATATCTAAAATTTTATAAACTTAAAGTAAAAATATTAAGTTCATATATATATATTTGATTATATATTAATAATTATAAATAATCTACCAGCATGAACAGCTGGATGGAGAGTTTTTACACGGCCTCCAAGCATTTCAGGTGCTCCAGTAATATCAGATACATCTTTAACGGGAAGACCAGAATCTCTCAATGATTTTGCAGTACCACCAGATGCAACTAAAGTTAATCCTATTTCATGCAGTTTTTTACCAAGTGGAAGTAAGTTGGTTTTGTCAGAAACACTCAGAAGAGCTATGATTAAGTACAAAAAAAAAAATTATTCAATATATTATAAACCATCACGTGTGGTAAATATTTAATTAATAATTCTAAAGTATATTTATTCAGTTAAAATGTTTACCTAGTTTTCCAGCTGTCATTTTTCCGTTCACTTAGTTGTAGAAAGAAGTTTCTTTTAAAGAGCAATTTCTTGCAACAAGTTATAAAATTATGTGTTGTAACCGAACCAGATGAAAGAAGTTTAATGGTGATTTTAAAGGCGGGAATTATCTCTATAACTTGCTTTCAGGACCGTATCTAATCAAGGTTACTTTATATTGCATAAGAAGTAATGAAGATTAGTATTGAAACTAGTTGAATAACTATAGATTAGAAAGAATTTTTTTTAAATGAAAACATTTTTGTTTCATATTATCAAAGAAAAAAAATAGAAGTAGAAAATTTGTGGGCATAAGATCTTAAAAAGACAAAATTTTAAATGCGATAGGTTTTATACAGCATATATGACGTCCCTGATTAATAGCCATAAGAAGTTTAAGATTATTTTTTATTATGCCTTATTGATAATATGTTTTGATCAACAATTTACGTCAAAGTATCTCGCAATTCGCGGGTGGTCGTGTTAAATGTTATCAATATTTAAATAAGATAAAATTACTGCAATAACATATGAATAATTGAACTTTTAAACATTCTTAATAACTAGAGTGTTTTAACTTAAGGATTGAGATAACAAATATGTTACATATTAACTTTTCTTATTTAGATAAACATGTTTACGTATGAATTATTATCATTATTTAATTTTATATGCAAATGAAATTTAAAAAAATTCGAAGGGGGGACGATCTTATCGACTGGTAAAATATGTGCCGTCATCTAGCGGTAGTAGCTATTACTTCATCTTACCGACTGGTAAAATTCGATTATTAGTATTCCCGCGTAAGTGTAGTGCTCTCTAACTGAATTCGAAACGTCTTTGTATAAATTTTATATTTATCAAAATTAAATACTATTTATGTTATATTTTTTATAAAAAAGCAGTATGGTGTAAAGTGTTTCTAATTATTGTAGGAGTTTTGTCTTGATGACTATATTATTTAAGAATTTATTAATAAAAATAAACGTTATCATTTAAGTTCTTAATTTTTAGCAACTCATTTCCTTGAATTTTACATAAAATGTCATACGAAAACAACGGTTTAAATATTCCCATTAGAAGTACTGCGAAAGTTTTGAGCTTCTTTAATAGATCAAAAGAAGTAATTACCGAGAATGAAGTTAAAAATGATTCTGTGATTTCCGAATGTGATACTGAATTAAATACCAACAAGAATAAACGTCCATGTGCAGAAAGTAATAATAAACTGTATGTATTACTTTTCTAAGATATGTTTGATTTATTTGAATTATATTTTTTCTTATTTATATTGCTATTAATATCATACGAACTAACATTGATTTTAGGATATTTAACGTTGTATTTGGAAAAGTAACTACTAAAAAACATAAAACATGGGATAATGATGGTTATTTAGAAGTTAGTGGAAAAAATGCGATTTTAAAGGTAACATATTTACATATATTATCTAGCTTATTAGTATAAGAATATTTTATATATTTTGTTCTATTAATAAGTAGGATCAGGATGGTAGTATCGTTGGCAGAACAACAGTCAATCCACAAAGTTTAGATGAAGGTTTTAGATTAATTATGGGTGGTAAGGAAGTAGAGGTAAATAAATATGATATTTTTGGCTGATAAATTAATTCGTTAATATAAAAATTAATTTGAAATTGTTATTAGATAATTGGCAGAGTAACACATGATATAAACTTAGCGAATAATACTTGCAAAAGTATAGAAGATAAAGAACCACCGAGGAAGAAGTTTAAAACTTCCATTACCGGTTCACGTTTATTAGGAGTTTCACTTAAAAAAAGTAAGAAATGTTTCAATTGAAAATATTCATTAAGAAATATTTTATTCCATTATTTTATAGTTTATCAATGTTACCTATTTCATATTGTAGATTCTGAGTTAACTTCTGAAGCATTAATAATGCCAAGTTTGTCTAATAAATTAGATGGTACAAGTGATAATATTAATTTAGAAAATGAACAACAAGTGTCTGTAGATGCCTGTTTAACAAATGTACTTAGACCACATCAACGAGATGGAGTGATTTTTCTTTATGAATGTATTATGGGAATCAAAGTTGAAAATAATTATGGTGCTATTTTGGCAGATGAAATGGGCCTTGGTAAAACATTGCAATGTATAACATTGATATGGACTCTCTTAAAGAAAGGACCATTTGGTAAACCAATATTGAAACGTGTAATTATTGTGACTCCCAGTAGTCTGTGTAGCAATTGGAAAAAAGAATTTATTCATTGGTTGGGCTCTCATAGGATTTTTCCGTTCATTGCTGATAGTAAAAATAAGCCATTAAATTTTAAAAGACAACCAAGATCGCAAGTATTAATTATTAGTTATGAAATGTTTGTTAGAAGCTACGAAGAGATAAAAGATATTAAATTTGATTTAATAATATGCGATGAAGGACATAGATTGAAAAATAGTAATATACAGGCAGCCAAGGTATAACAGTATTATTTTAATTTATATCATTAATTTTTGTTAACAAATAAATTCACTTGTGATTATTTTATATATATTTATATATATTTTATGTTTCACAGCTGTTACAAGAAATGGATTGTAAAAAAAGAATTCTTTTATCAGGCACACCTATACAGAATGATTTGCAAGAATTTTATACTCTTGTCAATTTTGTAAATCCTGTAATTTTAGGTAGCAGTACAGAATACAAGCATTATTACGAAGATCCTATCATTGCTTCCCAATGTCCATATGCAACTGAAGATGCTCAATCTATAGGAAAGGAACGAGCTCAAGAATTGCGCGATGCAACTAGTCCTTTTATTTTGAGACGTACCCAAGAAATAATTAGTAAATATTTACCACAAAAGAATGAAATGGTTATATTTTGTCATTTATCAAAAAGACAAAAAAACTTATATTCTCTTGTAATTGATACTTGGTTTGATAATACGATATTACCGGAGAAAAAAGTATCACCTTTAACGATTATAACAGCACTTAAAAAAATTTGCAATCATCCAGATTTATTTACCAATGATAAAGATAATATTTTAAATAATAATCCAATGTTTTTGCAATTAATCAAAAATGATAATTCTTCAAATGTTAATGAAACAGAATATTGTGGTAAAATAACGCTCGTTCGATGTTTAATGAGAAATATCAAAAATACCAATGAAAAAATTGTATTAGTTTCTTATTACACACAAACACTTGATTTTTTGGAAACTATTTGTAATGCCGAAGGCTTGAAATTTTGTAGACTCGACGGTAGTACACAAAATGTGTCCAGAATGAAAATTATAGAACAATTCAATTGTAAAACTGATGATAGTAGTAAGTAAATATATATTTTCATTGTGTTGTATATTATTATTTTGTTGTTTATAAAGGTACATTATAATTACAGAAATATTCTTATTAAGTGCTAAAGCAGGAGGTGTAGGATTAAATTTACCAGGAGCATCTAGGCTAATATTATTTGATTCTGATTGGAATCCCGCATCGGATGCTCAAGCTATGGCGAGAATATGGAGGCAGGGTCAAAAGAAAAATGTTTATATCTATAGGTATGTTATAATTATGAGATGCATAATTTGTTATTTTAGTTATTTAAGGAAATGTATTAAAAATATTTGAATTATACGAACTCTATATTTTACAATTGTTAGATTATTAATGTCAGGCACTATTGAAGAAAAAATATATCAACGTCAAATTAGTAAAACAAATTTAAGTGAAATTGTTGTAGATGCAAATAATCTTTCTTCTTTAAAACTATCAGCTAACGAATTAAAGGTAAATTACAATTATTATATATTGCATTAATTTAATTTGAATCATTAATAATTAAAATTTAATTTATATAGGATTTATTCACCTTAACATTAAATACAGATTCTTTGACACACGATTTGATGAATTGCACATGCAACGATCAAACAAATCTCAACGAATTACCGGATAAATCTGAAGATACGAAAATGAATACGAAAGAGAATAATACAGAAAATATTAGCAAAAAAGAACAATCTCAACAGAATTTAACTATTAATCAACTTCTTGATTGGCAGCATTATCGACAACCATTTTCAGATGTTATGATGCAGGTAAGATAACAAAATTATAAGGTATTTTAGTTACAATGCTATTATATATATATATTTTATAGTTATTACTGTGATAACATATTAAGTATTAAAAAAATAAAGGTACATATTTTCATATAGATTTCTATTTTTAGGAACTCATGTTAAAGCAAGTATCTAAAAATATTTCATTTATATTCAAAAATTCCATAACCGAAAAATATGATTCGACAATTTGAAAGTTAATGTAAAATAGGAATTATAATTTATTTTTATTTGACATAAAATTTAATATTCTATTAACAGTTTCACCTGATTCGATTATTTGTTTAAGTTCTTCCGTTTCTGCTTTATTTATTTCCAATAAAGTTTGTTTAGTACATTTTTGCACTAAACGTTTAATAGCCACTATAGACTGAAATTTGATTTTAATAATTATTCAATTAGCAACAAAAGTAATGAATAAAATATAAAAATCATATTAAAAGAAATTCAAATGTGTATACCTTTGTAGAAAGTTGACTTAGTTTATTTAAATATTTCCATACTTCTTCTTCATTTTGATATATATTTCCAACTAAACGATATTCCTTTGCTTCTTTAGCATCCATTTTATATCCAAAATATAACATTTCACTAGCCTAGAAAAATACAAAATTTTACAACATATTTTTTGGAGAATGGACATTTTTAGAGAATAGAATATTGAAATAAATGTATATAATATAATTACTTTACTCGGTCCCATTATCTTTGGAAATATATATGAAGAACAACCTTCGGATGTGAAACCTAATTTAGTAAAAGGTGTGTAGAAGTATGCCTTAAAAATATAAACAATTAAATTTAATGAAAACTAAGTTAAATATACAAAATAATTTTTATACAATTGTATAATGAAATTATACCTTCTCCGAAGCATATACAATATCACAAAGCCCAAGTAAAGTGGTTCCTACACCAATTGCTGGACCATTTACAACAGCTATCAATAATTTAGGAAAAGTAATCAGAGCATCGATAAAATTTCTATAAAAATTCAAATATATGTAGATATGTATATATATATATATATATATATATATATATATATATATATACACTTAACATATTAAATACATGTGTGTGTATAATATATTAATATAAATTATAAGTAAAATTATTTACTTAAAAATTGTAATGAAATTTTCATTTGAAATGCTTGGATTTAATATATTAAGATCATTTCCACTGGTAAAGAAGTGTCCTGTTCCAGTTAAAACAACCATGTTTATGCTATCATCTTTTGAAGAATCATTTAAGATATTTGTTATTTCCTTGTACATCTGTGTAATGGTATATATATATATATATATATATATATATAAATGTATTTCTTTCAATAATATCACCAAATTATAATATTTTAATAAGCATTGAAAATATATTACCTTTATTGATATAGCATTCTTTTTCTTAGGTCTATTAAATATAACTTTTTTAATTCCATTATTTAAGTTAATTATAAGAATATCTTCTTCAGCGTTAATCGAATCCATTTTAATATCGTTACGTAAATGTGTTGTTAATTATTTCAATTAATAAAAAAAGAAATATATATTATAAGAATGTACTTCTATATGAAATGTTTACGAATGTTGGTACATATTTACAGTTAGATAAATATTTGAAAGAGAGATGTTTCTGATTAATTTATCTGGAAAAATGTGAAATCTTAAGTAAGATAAATATTCTAACAAAAATGTGAAAATTGATGTTAGACATAAATCATACATACAGTGTAAAGAGAAAACAAAAAGATAGAATAAAAAGAAAATATATATTTTATATAGATAATATATATATATAAAAGTTAAAAAATAAACCAACAGATGGCGCTACGTTTTTCCCGTTTGGACTCATAGATGGCACTGTGAAATCAACAACCGGTTGGAACAAGTGTAAAAGAGTAAGGTGGTTATGCTTGTGGGATTCAGCGTCTTACGTGAACAATTTACTAAAACATGTAAGGAAACAGTGCACGGCATATCTACGTTGCAATTTTTTACGTTTATTTTTTTTCTTTTCGTTAAAAACAATCGTTAAAACGCATCGAAGGACGTTACAAATCATTTTTCATCGTCTTACGAAATTCTTTTTATCGTTCGTGACATTACAATTTGGAAGCTACAAGGGCAAACACGAATAGCTGTTTAAAAATGAGCACGAACAATGCACAGGCACTTTTTGCGTGCTCAAGATGTTTTTCAAGGCATCCTTTCGAGGATCTTTCACCAGGACAACAATTATGCAAGGTAAATTATTTGTCGTTGTAATATTAGTTGATTATAATTTATGCGCGAAATTTTGTACTTCAGCGGGACGTTTCGAAGCGTCTCTTTCGTTTCGTAGAAACCAATTGCTAATATTAGAACATTTAATATGATTATATGTTTGACGCGTGATCGGTTATTTATTTGAATTCTTTTCAATTTTTTTCATTATTTCTAATCATTTTAATAATCCACAAATCTATATGAAAAAAAAAAAATAATAATTATTCAATTAATTTATTTAATTCAATATTCAATTGTTTATTAAAATTACAATTATATTTTGTATTACCTTAGGAATGTAGAGGTGCATTCCCTGTTGTGAAATGCACATACTGCAGGTCGGAGTTCCAACAGACGATGTAAGTATAGAAACATTAAGCAGCAATGTGTTTTCTGATACATAGGACATAGTAAACATAGATTTGATTGTTCTATGTTAAGAATGACATTTTCAAAGTATTATTTTATTCTTGTTATTCTTTTATAGAAAAGGAAATACAAGTACCATATGTAAAAAGTGCGAACAAAATGTCAAGTCATATGGAAAACCATCAGCGTGCGAATATTGCAACACCATTGCTGCATTTATTGGCAGTAAGTGTCAACGGTGTACTAATTCTGAAAAACGTTATGGTCCTCCAGTCACTTGCGAGCAATGCAAGCAGAAGTGTGCCTTTGACAGACAGGATGAAGATAAAAAGGTAAAAGATGAATTAATATTGAAAATAAGAAAAATGATTCTTTGTCACAGCGAAGGAGACATCTTCAGCTGCTCAGATACTATCGCTATTACTTGCGACATTTTTTGTATTAACATATTGCTGACGTTTATTTTATAACTTGCCTTAAGAACGCGTTTATGAAATTTATAGTTTTGTTTAGAAATTCTTATATGAAAGAGTCGGATCTTTATCGGATCATATTCTGTAAAGTAAATATATTATGAATTCAATTGATTTTGCATGTATCAAGTTACATACAGATAAAAGAGATTCCCTAATTGATCACACTATGTACTTTGAATATATTTAACGCTTTGTCTTTTTCTATGCTTTGTGCACTTTTTTGGAACACAAGAAATTTCCATATAATTTCATTGGTATTGCATGTCGTTGTAATATTTACAAGCAAGCGTCTATGGGAGATATCTTTCATATGGAATTTTTTTAGATTTCCATATTTCCTGTGTTCCTGCATAACAGAGGGTAGCTGTGCACACTGTTCTCTTTTGATTCGTATATCTTTATCGGATCAGTGTGTATGACTTCCTGTCAAAAATTCTTTTCTTTTTTTAGAGAACGAATAAACATCAAGTGTAGTTTCTACAGCTAAGACCTCTCTCTTGTTGGTATATGGTAATACATTAAAGTCGCAATAACGCTACTGCTAGTTACCTTGGTATTTTTGTTTTTAGGTTGACGGCAAATTGTTATGTTGGCTTTGTACTCTATCTTATAAGCGGGCCTTGGCTAAGACGAAACAATCAGATGCTGAGAGGAGAGCGCATATGAAACTAGCTCAACAACGGGCCGCTAAACACAAGGAGCACAAGTAAGCATTCAAATAAATTGATTTTACTTAAGGTATGCACTTTCATTACGTCTTTTATAGACACTTCTTATTTAATTTTTGATTGATTTATTGATTTCTTATTAGATTAAAAGGTCACAATAAGAGGCCACAGAGAGTTGATGTTACTAAGCTGCCACCGCAATCAGAAGGAGGAGATACGAATGGCCCTACTCCAGTTAAGGTTGCACGAATGGCCGGTGTACACGATCCTCACGATCCAAACAGTTCAGATCATGTGGTTGCAGTTACACAACTTAAGGAGAAAATAGCTCATCTTCAAAAACAAATCAGTATGAAAGATAGTCAGCTCCTTGCTAAAGACAGACAGGTATATATAAGTTTAATACTATTACATAATTTCTTTTCAGTTATATATATATATATACATTTGATTGTTATTATTTTTGTTTGTTTGTTTCTTTATAATACAGATAACGGAATTGAAGGCAAAAAATTTTACATCTGAGACAGAGCTACGCAATAAGATGAAAGCAACCGAAAAGGAATACGAAGCTAAAGTATCCAACATGCAACATAAAATATCGAGTTTGTTAAAGGAAGTAGCATCATTATCGAAGACATCCAAACGAGGTGACAGAGTAGCTGCTACTAAGACTGAAGCTGGGACCAACAGTGGAAGTGGAACAGACAGCCCTGTACCTTGATAAGGTATGAAAATGGAACTTAAATAATTCATTCATTGATTTTATTGCACATTCACTAAGTTTAAAAATTCAAATCTACTAAAGCGAGATTACGAAATAGTATTAATTCAAAATAATGTCCAAATGAAGCTTCATTTTTGTATTCAATTTGTAACGTTATTTGTAATTGTTAAATAACCGAAGTATAGGCTTATATTTTCGATTAATATTAATAATGTTTTTTATTCTTATTTTTCTTTGTCTGATTTTCTCGATTTTTTAAATGATAATACAGTAAACTCTCGTATAACTCTCGTATAATAATATTATCCATTTTGTTGTGCTATAGAAAGAAAATTCTTCTATAAAATGAATTGTTTAACGTGTCATTTAATTATATACGAGGATCGTGTTATACGAGGATCTATTGTAATTGATCTCATATTGATAAGATCATAATATGAATAGCACATTAGAATTATCAAACTGTTTGCAGGAACTTCGTTAGCTGCGCAACATACTCGAATGCCCATAATTTCATAAATCATGTGGTACATTACGAATAGTTAATTGTTTCCATTAATCAAACGAAATTGTATTATTTTTCTAATTACTATAGGAATGTATATTATCTTCGATATATACATGAAAGTCTCGTTTATCCTTCAATTGGGAAAACGAGTGCGTGCAAAAGTTTTTATCTGTAAGTTAGATAGTCTTTTTCTTAAATAATTCGCGCGAGTGACAATTCTGCTTACACGCAAAATGAGTTTTTATCGTGAAAGAAATAGTTGATTAGGTTTTTTTATGAACCTGAATGATGATGTGTCTCCTATGGTTAAAATGCGATTTTTTATGTTCTTGAACGAAATAGCATTAATAACAACAAAAATAAGTAAAAATAAAATGAAATTAAATAAAATAAGTAAATAAATAAATAAATAAATAAATAAATAAATAAATGATGTTACATGTGAATAGATTGTATGAATCGAATGATATGGCTCATGTAAGGTTTTATTATTTATAATAACAATAATGTAATGAAAATGAGCCAAGATATGGTGATTGTGTAGGTCAATTTACAATAAAACATTTAAAATCATTGATTACCCATGTGGTCTTCTCACGTTCAACTCAGAGTAACCTTTTTTACGTATCATTTTTATTTGTCTAATATTAATCCACATTATTTCTTATTATTCCAATCCACAGTTGTTATTTCCTTTCTATTTCCTCTTGAAAAGTATATATATATATATATATAGAAAAGGATATGCGTGTGTGTGTGTATATATATATTTAGGTATCAAAAAGGTAGTGACATGTTCATGTAAATATCCAACAGCCATATATTTATTTTTTATTTTAAGAAACAAATGCTAATTGAGCATTACCTATTCAATAATTGTAATGATAATAAATGCGTAACAATTTACTATATACGAAGTGTAAGGATAATTAACTTTTAATTTATAGTCGTTTAAATATATGTACGAGAATTGTACACGCGTGTACAAATACGCGGTTGGAGTTTATTCTTTATTTTATTGAGAGATGATAAGAACTAAATATTGCTTCTTTGTTGCCGAGGCTTATTTTTTTTATTTTTTATTATTTTTTTATTATTATTATTATTATTATTATTATTATTATTATTATAGTCTCTCGCTTTCTTTCGATATTTTACTACTTTCAGCATATTTACACGGTTTCACTCTTTTCTTCCTCCTACTACTCTTCATTATCCTCTTGCACACTTCTCCTCTATCTATCTATCTATATCTATCGATTTATTTAGTCATTCCATTCTCTCGAGTTTTCTATTTTTCTCATTTCATTTCGATTATGATAATTTATATCATGCCTTTCATATTTTTCTTTTTTTTTGTCTTTTTTTTTGTTCTTTTCTTTTCATTTTCTTTTTTATCTAACACATTTCATTTCCATTTCATTGTTCAAACCTATTAAATACTAGGTTTCTCTTGAATTCGTTAATAATATTTATAGTGCGCTTATTACAGGCAAAGCGGGAAATCAAGAAGAATTCATCGATATGGAATAATTAATAATGTATTTTCTTATAAGAGCGTTTCTGGAAAATCTTTTTATATTTCGTTCGGATGTATTATGATGTACGCATGCATGTAAAGATTACGAACGTAGCAAAAATACTTCTTGATTCTACGGTAATATAATATCTAATGTATTATATATCCATGTGGTGTGTGAAAAATGTCGCACGAAGCGTGGTGTTGTTTGTTGTATCGATAAAATGGAAAAGCGATGAACCAAAAAATTCGTCAAAAATATTTTTATCGACGAAATATTCGTCGACTTTTGAAAAATAACTCTTTTTCTTTTTCTTTTTCTTTTTCTATGTGACTTTCTCTTTCTCTTTCTCTTTCTGTTTTTAATTCAATGTCATCGCGTTGGTCAAGCATTATGCTGTTGCATACGTAGATGAATTTTTCCATAACGCCTTCATAAGCTCTACCCAAGTTTTGTACACTTTGCATAAATAATTAATTGGTATAGCGCGTGCATTATTATATTTACAAGTTTTTCTATAAATAAGAAATTATTTTTATATAAATTCAATGCCTGAGTCACCCACGTTGCCTGTCACATATTATAAACGTATCAGCAGATTTCATTTCATATTTTCAAGGCTTTACACAGTTTATTTCTTTATGTTTTCTTCTATTCGTTTTGTTATTCGGATTTTCGCAGTTTATTTGGAAGATACGTTCACCAAGGAACCTTTTTTACTTTTCTTTTATTTATTTATTTATTTATTTATTTATTTCACTCTCTACTTTTCTTCTTATGATTTTTCTGTTTTTTTTTTTTTTGGTTTCTTTCTGTCTTTCATTTTTTTTTTTTTGCATGTGCACTCATGTTAGCGCGCGTAAAGCTCTTTTTTTCATGTTTGATTAATGAAATATAGGTATTATAGAAGCTGATGAAAATGATTCGTAAGATAATATTACAAATGATCGAATTAAAAATTTGTCTTTTCGTTTACCGAACGTTACACGTGTTGCCTTTGACTTCTTTTTTTTTTTTTTCTTTTTATGTCTGTGTGTGTGTGTGTGCGAGATTTTGTTCTTTCCAATCACCTCTCTTCTTAACAACTAAATACATAATACATATATGATGCGTGTTGAGAAAGCTAGCATTCGAAATAACGTTCTTAATGCTTTGTGCTTACATATCTCGAATTACTCTTTCGTTACCATCGATCTGAAATCGTATCGCATTTTTAACTTCCCTTCTTTCTTTCATTACTTATTAATATTTATTATTATATTATTATTATTATTATTATTATAATTAATATTGTATTATAATAATTATTAATATTATTGTTATAATTATATTATTATTATTATTATTATTGTAATTATTATTTTATTGTTATTATTAATATTAATATTAATATTATTATAATTATTGTTATTATTATTATTATTTTAATGTTAATATTAATATTATTATTATTATTATTATTTTAGAACTCTTTAAACGCGTGAGAGCCGTGCGTATATCAGTCTGTGATACGTCGTTAAGTATAATCATTACAAATCGATGATTTCAAGATTTGTTCGTTCATTATTTTCCCTCGAATTATTATAAATTAATTTATTTCCTTTGAATATCCCATAAACGATCTAATTCTCTTAATCATCGATCGGTAAAGATATATATGTACGTAAATGTACATACTACATACGTATGTTGTGTATTCGTACGTCGCGGTAGGTTGCGCTTACGGTGATATCAACGTCGACAAAATTGACGATTTATTTTTAAAATTATTGGAAGTACAAAGTGTGGTAGTTGATTATAAAAATCGATGGAAGATTGTAAAAGACATATAATGGATGGTGATCATGATTACAAGATTTTAACAGGTCCTCTTTCTCTCTCTCTCTCTCTTTCTGTTTCTCTCTCTGTTTCTCTCTTTCCTTTTCTTTCTTTTGGAATAAAACGATCGATCCAAGTAACATTTTGTATTTTGTGCGAATCAAAGATAAGATGAGAGCATTATATTATTCTTATGGATTTTTAATGTTAATAATTAATCGGAATGATGGAAGTTCAGAGTCGAGATATATATATATATTATTATTATACATATTTCCTTTTATATAAATACGTATATATTAGATAGGCCAAGTATATATGTTAAGTATTTTGTTTGCATATGAAAAGTAGCACAAAATATTGAAAAATATTGAATACATGTGTATTTAATATTAAAAAGACATTATGTGATATATCTCTTATTAATATTAATATTAATTTTAATAATATTTAATTATCATTATAAATATTATTATTATTATTCATTTAATTAATAAATATTCATTAATAAATAATATTAAATAATATTTTGCCAACAATTGTTTATTAAATAATAAATAATATTCATTTTCATTTAATATAATTCTTCAATTTAATATAATTAAATATATTTTGTGCTACTCTAGGGTTCCTTTTTATTTTGCTTCTTTAACACGTTGAGCATCACGTTAGCCATCGGTGACTGACATTAGACTTTTCGTTTAGGGTGCGTCCGTCACAAGTGACTGACACGTTTAACTATTTTTTTCAATACAAAGTAACGCCTGTGGCCTGACAGGAATTTCCTTTTGTCAGGCTACGGGTGATAAAACGAAAAGTTGAGCGTCAGGCATAAGTGCTTGACACGGCCTCAATGGGAACTTCAGTGTCAGTCACATGTGCTTGACACGGCCTCAACGAGAAGTTCAGTGTCAGTCACTTATGACTGACGTGAAACTCAACGTGTTAATCGATTTTACCTCGTGTTTGGACTTCGACGATGAAATTGTTAGTTTTTTTTCTTAAATGTTTTTTCTTTCAGGAGGAGGGAATCGAATTGTTACACAATGTTTCAATCGCATTTCATAAGATTTGACTAGATTTTGGTTTTTTTTAACAGGACTCGTGCAATCGTCGTCATCGTTGTTGTCGTCGTTCTGATTTTATTCATTTCATTAAATAATTATTAACAATTTGATAACGTCGACTCGAACGATCGATAACGAACTTGTGTAATTTAATACTTTCTCTTTCCATCGAGTACACATTAGTTATCATAGATTTATACACATGCGTGTATCATGTATGTAAAAATAGTTCAATGGATACGCTCTGGAAAATTGAAATTGTATTTTTAATGTAAATGATTGGAAGACAAGAGTTCGAATAATAAGCGACGAAAATTCTTCGTGTCAAGGATTTCAGTTATTTTCTTCTTATTTTTCTTTCAAACAATTCACTAATTATTGCATTTGGAAGAGGACTAAATATAAATATATATATATCTATACATATATTACTTATGTATGATGATCATGTTATCGCAAGATAATTTAATGATCTTTTATTGTTGTCGGGTCTCTAGCACGGTTGTTTGGCTAAAAAGTATCTTACGATTTATGATATTTCTACCTACAAACCTATTAACAACGATATGTCGTGTATATATATATTTATTCATATATATATATATATGTATGTGTGTATGCGTGTAAAATATAAAATTAATATAAATTATAAAGATTGAAAAGTTTATTCGCGTAACGATTAAAAAGATCAAAATGAAAACGTAGTACCTTAGTAGCACAAAATATTAAAAAATATTAAATACATATTAATATTTAATATTAGATATAATATTATTTTATATAATATAATATATATAATATATAATATATATAATATATATGAATATATATATAATAAATTTTAATATTAAATACCACATGTATTCAATACTTTTCAATATTTTGTGCTACTAGGGTATATATATATCTATATAAATCGTAGATTAATAATGTTTAATAAAAAAGGTATGAAGATTTGAATGAAATTTAGTATTCGATAAAGATTAATTTTTACTACGATTAAACCAAGTTCTTTATTTCCAAGAGACACGACACGCCGAGCGTACCCATCATCATCCGCGTTCGCTGAACTCGGTGTAATAATAATTAGTTTGTTACGTGAAGCACGTGCGTTTCTTTATGGCAATAAATTACCAAGAGTTTGTGCACGATCGAGCGAGAACCGACGAAGGAGGAACGATAATACCTATAGACATTTCCAAGAGAGAACGATCGATCGTTGCTCGTGCGCAAAATCCTACTTGGATTATTCGACCTATGCAACCGTTCTCATTCCTCATCTTTTAAAGGGACTGACTTAAACCAACTAACCAACCAACTAACCAACCAACCAACCAACCAATCAACTGATCGATCGATCGACCGATCGATTCCACAAATTAACTCGATCATCTTTCATCAAAAGTGTCGTTAATCGTAAGAACTCGTACAAACACGATCTCATTTGATCTAACAAATTATTATTATCATTATCATTATCATTATTATTATTATTATTATTATTATTATATATTTTTATTAATATTATTATTATTATGCAAACGATTATTTTTTTTTTCTTCAATAATTTTCTTTCATCACTTTTGAAATGTTCTCCACCGAACGTGATTCACGAAGCCAAGCGCAACCTACCGATCGGCAACCTACGACGAGGTACATATAATGTATCGTATATAAAGGTATTCATAAATTAGACCTCCTTAAATTACCTCATTTTAAATTATAGAATAATTTATAGTAATGTTAATATATACAGGTACAGGTCTCGTATAGTTGCAGTCGTGTCGTCACTGGTTGTTCATTTGTGTCTTTTGCTCGCGCATTTTCGAACGTGCTTGGCGGGTGCCGACAAAATCCGCCGTGTTTTGGTCGACGTGTGCGTCGTCAACGTTTATAAAGATCCTTCACGTGAGTGCACATGCGCTCATATCTTTCCTCTCTCTCTCTCTCTTTCTTTCTCTCTTGCGTGGATATATATAAGAGGCGTACGGATATTTCTGCTAGTAAGAAATTTCTTTAACTTTGAATTTGAAATGAAATTTTGTTCCTAAACAACCATTTGTTATTATTGTTATATATTTTTTTCCTTTTTTTAAATAATCGATTGGCACGACAAGAGAAAAAGAAAGAGCTCTTTATCTTTTCTCTTTTTTTATTAGTTTTATTTTTATTTTTATTTTTTATTTTTGTATGATAGCGCGCGTGCACGCACACGTTTCCGAATGAGAACCGTGGAAAGGTAATCGAGATGCGATGGACACGATTTTCGAGATTTTTCCCAGAATGGCAGAAACGACGCTCTTATATAATCGACATTTCTAGAACGTTAATACTATCAAACTCGTTATCTTTCCTTCCATGATAATGCTACAATAGAAAAAATATGGAAACGAGTATATGTACAAGGAACTTTATATGGTCCTAGCTGAGTAACGACGTACTTGCGCGCACATTTTTTTTTTTTAAACATGCACACATACACTTTTTCATTCTTTTCCTTTCCCATTTTCTTCCTTTTTCTTTATTTTATTTTATTTTATTTTATTTCTTTTTTTTTTTTTTGTGTTGCAACTTTTTCCCTTTGACGTTTCCTATCATTTTATTTTTCTTTTCTCCCACTCTCTATCTCTTATATAATACACTAAAAACAACGAAGCTCGAGGAGAGTATTTAAAGTAAAACTTAGATTGTCCTTTATCAACGATAATGAACTAAATAACAATATTTAACAATATTTTTTACATTCTATCCTTTCTTTACTTTTTTTATCCACCTTTACATACCCTTTTCTCTTATGTTCTTTTAATCTCTTTATATTTTCTTTTTCTTATATTTTCTCTCTTTTTTTTTTTTTCAGATCGATAACAACGAATGGAGAAAAGGGTCCAGTTTTTCCATTCACTCGTCGCGCGTATTTTGAAACAACGCTTACGCGAAATGGAACGTTCTTAAGGCATCTCGCACACGAGTCTTAATAAACAAGGTACACCATTTCTTTCTTTCTTTCTCTCTCTCTCTCTCTCTCTCTCTCTTTCTTTCTTTCTTTCTTTCTTTGTTTTGTTCACTCTTTCATATTTATCTTTACTGCCACTCGGGATAAAGGTATTGCTCTGGAGCGAGCTCGGTCAGCCGAATCTCGTTTACGTTTCCACGGCTGAATTTAGCGCCAGGGCAAAAGGGTCTGCTCCCCGTCCCTTAGGTACATTCGATTATATGTGGCTGGGAGGTTTCTATCACGCTCGGCCTCGCCACTGGGTTCTCCAAATTGTGAAGAGACGTCGTGTGCGGCCCGTGCGCCGATCCGTGCCTTTCATAATTTTCGATGTGTTCCAATTCGCATTCCTTCGGCATGGTTCCTAAAAAAAGGTTAACATTTTTGTTTATTCATTATAATTGCGATGTCATTTTGATAAATAAAATCAATGTTTACATTTGAAAATGCTACTTACCGACATTCATGTCAGGACCATATTCGTAATAGGTTGGCGAACCAACTGCAGCTGCTAAAGCGAGTTCATCCTCGATACTGTTCGGCCTGCAACTAGTCGTTTTCCAATGAGTTCTCAAACCACTCGCACTGATATACTTTTTGTCGCAGCCTTGGCAGGTGTAAGGCCTCTCGTTCGTGTGCAGTCTCTTGTGTAACTTCAAATGAACGAACTGAGTGAATTTCGCGGGACATAGGTCACAAGCGTAGGGCTTTTGGCCGGAATGTAATCTGAGATGAGTCTTTAGATTCGAGGTAGAGCTGAACCTTTTCTTGCAGATCTCGCACTGATGAGGTTTTTCGCCTACGTTTAAAGGAAAAAGGAAAAGAAGAAAAACGAAAATATAAAAGATATTTCATTTCGTTGTTATTAGATTGATTAAAAAAAGAATTACCTGTATGCACGAGGTGATGTTTTTGTAGGTGCGCCAGTTGCGTAAAGCTTTTGGTGCAGACGTTGCACTTGAACGGTCTTTCGCCGGAGTGCGTTCTGAGATGAACTTTAAGATTCGACAACTGTCCGAAGGTCTTACAGCAGACATTGCACTCGTAGTGCATCTTCCCGTCCTTCTTTTTAAGTGGATAAGGCAACGACCTATAACCCCTCGATCCCTGAGAGTTAGGGCTGAGCGAGCCACTCTGCGAGCAACCATGATCGTCCGGGGAGAGAGAACTCGCCGGCGAGTATCTGTGATTGAGGGACCCGGAGGAAGAGGAATTCGCGTGAATAGTGAGTCCAGGATGATGGCCGAGGTGAAGATTGTGCGTTCCTGCGATCAGGCCAGCTTGACTCCCGTCGATTTGCATAGTCGTCGACGAGGTGGGAAGTTGATGGCTGCTGCTCGGAACATCTAGACGTCTACCGTCCGAACTTCTTTCGCCGTACACGAGATTGCCATTGCTACCCGTGCTCGGGGTTGGAGAATAAACCGTACAGTTGATCGACAAAGGAGTCGCGTTATGATGAAGCGTTCCGTTTTGATGATAAAGACCGTACGAATAGGAAGAAGGTGATTGTATTGGTGATATCGGTGAAACTGGGTTTTGATGATTGTTGCCGGCACTACCGACACCACCACTACCACCACCACCACCACCACTACCACCACTACCACAAGCACCGACACTACCAACGACACCATTACCACAACCACCACTCACAACACTACTACCGTTACCACTACTACCACCGCCACCACCACTACTAACACCACCACCACCACTACCACCACCGACATTATTACCACCAGCCGAATTTGAATAGACCGAACTCGACTCTATTTGACAACCTCCGGAATTGGTCGAATATAAAATTGTCGGTGTTGAGGAGGGACACAATGGTGGAGAATTTGCCGGAGATGGGCTTTTCGTTTTTCGCTTTGGAAGACAGGAGGAGCTTGCAACATTCGAGGACGATGTCAAGATCGTACTCGAGGAAAGTACGCCGCTATTCGAATGCACGTTAACGCCTGGGCTGCTAGACGAGTGCACATTTCCAATATGAGTCGTTGCATTTCCGTTGCTCGTTCCCGTACTAGAATGAAGATTACCCGTGCTCGAATGAAGTCCACCAGTTGGACTTGGAATTGGTACGGGACCGTGGTTGTTGGTAGTCGAGTTTACGCAGGATTCAGTCTGCATCGGCAAATTCGAACTGGAGTCTGGACTACATGGTAAGATATTGCCATAACGATGCGACTTTTTGTAAGAGTAAGCCATTTCCGTAGGACTCGAAGGTGGTGGCGTCACCGAATCTGCCGTGTGACTTTGATGATGGTTCTGTTGATGATGCTGATGCTGTTGTTGATGTTGATGCTGTTGATGCTGCTGTTGCTGTTGTTGTTGCTGTTGTTGATGATGATGATGGTGATGTTGATGATGATGTTGCTGCTGCTGTTGCTGCTGCTGCTGCTGTTGCAGTTGTTGCTGTTGATGCTGCTGTTGCTGTTGTTGCTGCTGTTGCTGTTGTTGATGATGATGAAGATGATGATGATTATTATTGTTATTATTATTGTTATTGTCCGTAGTACTTCGTAAAAGAATATTTTCGAGTATGGAACTGCTAGGACTCGTTATGTAGGCTGGTCTCGTGGTTGCAGGTACGTTACCTTTAACCTCCGGCTCATAAAATGGTTTTGAATTTTTGTCCGTCTCGTCTTCGCTTACCATCGACAGGAGGGTCGTTTTTTGAAGCATCACAGGCGACACTGACTTTTGTATCTCCGGGCTCATCGCTCTGCTCGCAATCTCTGGATTCTTCTCCTTTGCTGTACCATCCAAATTGCTCTTCGTACCGGCTTGAAAGTTACCGTACGTCTTCGTTATCTTGATCTTAACCTTTCTGTATTCGTTCTTAGCGGCTACGTTGTCTGGCTTTAACGGTTCGTTGCTGCACACGGAGGACTTTGAGTTCTTGCTGAAGTCGAGAACGTAGTTGTTCTCCGAATCGGACTCGCTGCTCTCCTCAGGCGGGGTCAAGATTTCGTCGTGGTAACCGTTTGAGTGGTAACCTTCGTCAGACCTCACGGAACCGTCCGTTGGCGTCATTTGCGAACGTCTCTCGTAAATCGACGAATCCTTCAACGGTGATATCACGTCTACGCTAGCCGAAATTTCCGTTGGTAACGCCGATTGCTGTACTTGTTGACCTGTCTCCCCGGAATAATGTGGAACGAAAGAAAAAATGAAAAGAAAACACAATCACAATAGTAATAATATATAATATCGATAAACGATTAAGACGATAAAGATGATAAATGAACTTACGTATTCTTTGTAGCATTAATTCACCCGTTAACGGATAATTAAGTCGTTCCGCGAACTCTCTGCAATACCACACTAATAGTTCTTGATTCGGAAGTATTGGCTTGATCGTGTAAAAATAAATGTTCATCTGTAACATCCAAAATAAAAAGAATATATATCAATGTATGTTCTTCCCTTATAGATTACATTCAAACTCGATTATAAGTTTTTACCTTATATTGACACGCTATTAGATTTTGCGATTCGGACGAGTACGCTGGGTTCACGTAACGCATCCAATTCGATTTTTGAACGTCGTAACCATCGATGTAGTAGAACAACTCGTTGTTCTTGTATACCTGAGAATTTGCAAATATCGCGATTATTATTTGACTCTGGTGCGTCTTTAATACTCGATCATTTAAATAGATATTACGTATAATCAACGTTCTTGTAATAATATTACAAATGTGAACAGGTTATCAGACATTTTCTACTGACAGATTTCCAAACAAAAACTTGCAAATAGGAAATTAGAAAATATTATTAATTGTGAGTTAACGTAAGAGTCGTTTGCGAGGAATCGAAGTTCATCGTAACGAATTGATGAGTTACGAGTCATCGATGGTTCTTCTCGTGGCTTTCGTTTTAAGCCTTGCTCGATCTGTTAAAACCAGTTTCTGGTCTTGTTAGTCTTTTCTCTCTCATTCTCATGGCTGTGTATCCGCGCGTACAGCATCTTTGGTTTCCCACCTCGTTCGTCGATCTCGTAAGGAACACGTATGCGCGTTTTCAACTTTTCCTTTTTTCTATTTATTTTTATCTTAGGTTTCTTAATGGATGCAATTCTTACCCTCCAAAAGTATTTTCTGTTCGCGTCAGCGGGCACCGAATCCTTGGTATAAACCTGGCCCACCAGTGGTCCAAAACGCGTGCCTTTTGGGATATAACTTGTACTCCATACACCCAACATCTATGCATATATTCAACAAAAATACGCGATTATTCAAAACTCTATTGTTTTTTATTTTTTCTTTACTATTATATTTGTTGTTTCTTTCATTAGGACAATTATGTGAGTTTATATATTAGTGAAAATTAATCATCCGATTCCATGCTCGTTTAGTTATAATTTCGTATAATTTCGCAAAAACATCTTTTTCATTCTGTAACGATATATATTCGTCGAGTCTCTTGGTTACGTTTTAAGCGTGAACTTTAAATGCACTTACGTTCGGTCCATGATCACACTTTACAAGTTAATTAGCTTTGTGATGCTCGATCGAGTTTGATAAAATACTAGTGTCCCTTCCTTTCGTGTACACATTTACGAGCATGGGATCAGAAGTAAGGTCAAAAATCGATCGATTCGGTGACTTTACTTATTCGATGCAGGACTGGGGGAGGTGGGAGGAATACGAGACACAACAACGAGACAGAACATTGAAATAATTAGAAGAAGAAAATAATAATAATAATAATAGTGTTGAGTTCGTATCGTAATCGTAATCGTAATCATAATCGTAATCGTAATGTAACGTTGTTCGATCGTTTCGCGACTCTCACCGAGGAGGTCTCGAGAAAGGATTCTTTCGTGGATGAACGTACATCGTTGAGGGCTTGAGAGGGCTTGAGTACGAGGTTCCTTGGCAAGGAAGCTTCCGCTCGATTGGTATCGCTAGGCGATGCCGTAACATCCGGCACCAAGTATACGGCATGTTGTTCGAATTCCTCCTCCCTCAAGGTCGCGTGATCCCATTCACTGGCCTCCATCCTTTACTGCAAAGAATAACATTTAATTAGCTTATTAATATTAATAAACCCTCCTACATAATCAACACATTTCCTTTATCAATTATTAACTAGTCTTTCTAACGCCATTTTATATTTCCTTTAATTAATATTTTATTTGTATTATCAACAGTGTTGACATTGTTTTCAATTGTATTCAACATTACAGTCTAATCTTTTCAAAAAAAAAAAAAAAAAACAAAAAAAAAAACTATTATAATATTAACCATGTTACGAATTTATTTTGTTTGTCAAGTAAAACGTATCAAACGTGGAATCCGGTTTTTGTAATATCAGAAACGTGTTCTCTGAGAGTAAATTTATCTAACGTTAAAAGAGACATGGTTTTTTTTTTTTTTGCTTTTTATCAAAGACATTATTAAAACGTCACACGATCTAAGCTAAGCGCAATAACTAAATTAGCTCGATATAAAAATTCTTTTTTTAGAGCAACGTATAAGTATATACCAATACGAAACTAATCCACCTAAGGATAATTAAAATCACTCGTCCGTAGGATATTTTCTTAGATAAGGATTTTTTTTTAAAAGAATTCTTCTCTTTTAATATAACCCGATGATTTTTTTTCTTTTTTTTTTTTAATAGCTACGAGTAGTCTTTAAACGTTCTTAAAGGATTTAAGACTTTTAATAGAATTTCACGATGCAATTTTCAAATGGTCTTTCTCTGATATAATCCCAGAAGACAAAAAAATATCTTTGGGAAAAGATAGATAGTTCCTTCAACTGAAAAAACTTATTTTCAATTACGTCGAATAATGATCGATCATCGCGAAAATGTTTGTCTCTCTCCCTTTCTCTCTTTCTCTCTCTCTCTCTCTCTTTCTTGGTGGAAACTAAAAATATGATTTGATTATTTGAGATCGGAGATAGTCTTATATTTGATCGAAAATAGATTTGTCATCTACAAATATTGGATTAGTGGAACGAGAATATGACGAATAACAAGACGACTGGTAGACTAGATTAAAAGAGGAAACTGTCGCAAAAAAAGAGATATGATTTTGTGATACACTCGAAATAACTTTAATAAAGAGAAAATATAATTTTTAGAAAGACGAGAAAATAGGCTAGAAAACAAATTGAGAGATTCCTGAAGAAACAACAATTTAAACCAAAAAAAAAACAAAAACAAATCGATCGATCAAAATTAACGTGAAAACAATCATCACAATTATAAGTACGTATCTACATTACTTTTTTTCGTGTGTTTTATTATAAGCTTTCGATTCGGTGGTGGGTGATGCAACGCTTTAACATCGCGAAAGTGAAACCCGTCCACGCATTGATCGACTGCAGCGGCGAAAGGGGGATGGGTGGGAGCATAAACTCTAAAGTCCAATCCTCGCCGCCGCCACCACCGCCACCGCCACCACCATTGCTGCCGCCACCACCTACACCACCACCACCACCACCACCAGTCGAGGTTTTCGTCGTTCGTTGAATTTTGATTTTCACGAAAATCGCGCACGACGCCTACCTTCAACATTCCCCATCGACGATTCCCTTTACGGTTCTCTCTTTCAATGACTTTTTTCAGCTCACGTGCGAGAGTTCAATGACCGCTCTTTTAAATCGAAGAACCGCTACGTTCATAGAATCCCCTCCTGCCTCTGCCCCTTTACCTTTCTCCTCTTCTTCCTACCATTCGCGACATTCCTTTCTATATAATCTGTACCCGAAATCATTCCTACAATCGTTATTTATTTATTTTTTTTTTAAACAACATATCCTTTTACTCTTTAAAAAAGGGGTAAATAGTTTACATCCAAAATTGTATAATAATTATTATTTAGTGACTCACGGCTCGCGTTTTTTGGAGCATCGGTTGGCCGAACGTCGAAGGCGTCGGCGATTTGGTCGTTCTTCTCTCTCTCTCTCTCTATATATATATATATTCCCCTCCCCTAACTCTCTTTCTTTCAACGATTCTCACGAATCGAAGATCTTTCTTCTTCCTCCTGCCCCCTTCTACTCCACCTCCTGCTACTCCTCTTTCTCTTTCCGTTTGTATAGGAGCGAAAGGAGAGGATCGGATTTTCTTTTCTCTCTCTCTCTCCTATGTTAGATTCCCTTACGTGATTCTATGGTTTCTTAAAGAAATCGGCATCTCGAGTAATATCAGGAAATAATTATTGACTTGGTCTTTGCGTGAGGGGCCTCGCGCGATCGCACCGGCTAACCTTGCGTTCGTTAACGTCAACATTTATTTGTCAACTCGTTCGTGGCAAAATCGATCTCGAACGAATCGATCGACTCTACGACGCAACAACAATCGCGTCTACACCCCCTCTTGAAGGTTTTTTATATTTTTTTTATATTTGGGAGGGTATTTCCTTTTTTTACTTTTCGGCAGGTTCGTTGGTTCGTTCGTTCGTTCGTTCGTTCGTTCGCTGCACGAATGCACGGGATGCACGCATGCACGCACGCACGCAGCAGACACACACGCACGCACGCGGGAGTTATCGATTATCAGGACATCGGAAAAGGGAAATTGCAATGGACTCTAACTGTCCTCGCGCAGGAACATCCACGATGTTTCTCTCACTCTCTCTCTCTTTCTCTTTCTCTTTCTCTTTCTCTTTCTCTTTCTCTTTCCTTCTCTACGCTGTTTATCAACAAGCACCACACGACAAGAATCAGAGTCCTCCTCTATCTCCTTTACTTTGTTCTTCTTCTTTTTTCTTACTTGGATTTTCACGATTCTATTTACATTCGTAAATCTTTTCTATCTTGAAAATCACTAACACTATTACCAGCTGCACTTGCACCTGCACCTGCACCACTAGCAGCACAACAATAAGCAGCAACCCGTCGATAAACACAATGCAAGCATCTCTTTTCTTAACCAATAATTTATTCTAGTTTACTTGAATATTTGAAAGAGAAAGAGAAAAAGAAAAGAAAAGAAAAAGAAAAGAATAACAGAACGACCGAAGTAAAACACTTTCACGCACTACCACCCCCTTTTTTCGTTACACCCTTTCCCTTTTCTTGCCACCCCTATCGATATATAAGCCTTACGTCCCTCGAGATAAATATGTGTTAGCAAATACGATTATTTGTTTTTTTTGCAAAGTTGATTTTTTTTTTTTCCGAGAACGCAAAAGAGGCGTAGAATTTTGCGCGTTGCGCGGCGCGGAAATTGGTCGGAGGACGGCTCGTAGGATCGATCGTTTCGGAGCTTCGAATTTTCAACGTCCGAGTTGGAAGGGTAGTACGCGATGTATATTCGCGTTCACGTTCTATATTCGCTTTGAAATGGTTCCTTATCGAATTTGCAAACCGATTAAAATCGTTCAAAGTCTTGGCGTTGGGGAGTCTTCGCGAGTGTTCCCTGTTATTCTCGTAGGAGACGTGGAAAAGGACGGTCTCCGTTTGCTCTCAACTCTCGCGTATACCAGGGAGAGAGAGAGAGAGCAACGGTGTGCGTGGAACTCGGTTAGACCTGACCTAGCCCAACGCGAGTCCGCTTGCCGAGTCCTCCCTTCCTCCCTTCCACCCTTCCTTCCTTCCTTTCTCCCCTGCTTTCCTCCCCTGCCGCTCACTTGCTATTGGTCGTTCTTCTGTCTCCCTCTATATCGCTCTCCTTCTTTCTCTCATACGCGTTGCGCCGTTCTGTGTGTCTGTGTGTCTCTGTGTGTGTATAAGACTAAAGCTGCCAGAGAAGAGCAGAGGTGGTGCATTTCTCTGCGCTGCGCTTTCGATCGACCCGCTCCCAGCTTTCCTCTCTCTCGCTAGTTCTTTCTTCTTTCTTTCGCACCCTCTCGCACCCTCGCGCAACTTTCTCCCTCCAGTCTCGATTCTCGTTCTCGTTACCCGTTTCAACCCCTTCACCTACTCACTCTCTCTCTCTCTCTCTCCCCCTCCCTCCCTCCCTCCCTCTCCGTTGTTTCGTTGCAAGGTGCATGCGCCGATCGCTTCTAAGTTTAATTGTTTCGACAATTTCCGGATATATAATAATAAGCACCGTCAGTCGACTAAAAATGACGGCGAAAGTGGTACCTCCTTGCGAATCAACTTATTAACGAAGATATTTTCAGATGGATCGTTAATTAATGAACCGTAATTTTCATTTATGGTATTATCGTTTTCCTTAACGATCATATATCCGTTCGATTTGTATATTATTAAATTCGTTAATAATATCTTCCTGATATTTCTTTCACGATATTCTCACGTGTTGTAAATTTTTTAGGTGCAACGTAGTCTCCGATTCTTTCGCACTGTTCGCGCATAAATCCAATGGAAATCGATTCGAGACTTTCCGTTAACGTATGCGTAACCTTTTTTCGTCCTTCGTAAACGTAGCTACACACCCCCTTTTCAAAAGTGTAAAGAATCGTGACGTGTTCTTTTCTTTTTTATTTTTTTTAAATTTTTTTACGGTAAATATCATTTGTAGTTAAAAATCATTGAACTTGGATGTAAAGTGATCATTTATTATGTTCAACTTCACTTGTTATATCTTCTAAGGGGATCGGTTCAGCGAACACCAAAGTCACGGTCGTTCAAGATCACTAACCCCTTCCGTTCTCTTTGGTTAAAGACACATTTTTAACATTCTTTTATTTTTTACTCATTTTTTTTCCATTTATTTTGTATTGCGTGTCGTCGTCAGTTTTGAAATAAGAATTATAAAAGCTTCATCGTAGAGAGGAGAGAAAGGAAGGTCGACGAACTGCGGAATCATAGAGAAGTGTACACGGAGTTGATGTTCTCTCGATCTTAATCCCAAAGACCGGTTTCAATCTTATCTGTAAAGTTACGCGAATCAAATATTTCTATTGTAAGACCTATGTTACAATATTTAATGGCAAATTTTGTTTAGGTAACGAGAAGAAACGAGAACGACGTAACAACAAGGACAACGCAACGACAACGATGACAGAGACGAGTTGAGATCGTCAACCTTTCTTCTCGATTTTCACGACTACTCGCATCAGGGAATCCTTCATTTCCCCTAGCGAAAGAAAGAAGTTTTCGCGCGAATCGACACTCGACGACTACTAACCCAGATACGTTACTTCGGGGTCGATGATCTTTTCTCTTCTCGAAGAACCGGCAGATCTACGAAGACCGTCATTTTCTATGGTTCTTCTTAACACTAGGATGCATCTTAGACGAATCTTATTTTCTTTATTTCATTCTCTTTTCGAATTCCCCAAGAATATCTCAATTTCTCGTACGAAGAAGTTAAATATGTATAAGTATAGATAGTAAGTACTAATATACTTGGTTATTTGAATTTAATATATTTGTAAACGGTCTTTCGCACATGTACGATGGCATCGAAGTCAAAGATAATTTTAGCGACAAAACGTTGTTAGTCCAAAGTGAAACGTACGACGGCCTTAACAATTTCTAGAAGAAGGTCAAATGCATCAACGCTGTTCCGGTTCGAAGCTACGAGTGTTATCGACCTCGTACCAAGCCAGACGTGTCGGCAAAGAAACCTAGACGTTTTGGGTTCGGTTTTTCTTTTGCGACAAATTTATTTTCATTCGACGGAAGGGCGACAATTTTCTTGCAAGATTGTGCTCAAAATGATCGCGGAGAATTCTTAAGACTACGAAAACATGATAATTAAGAAAATAATAGTAACGTGTCGTTAGAAATTGGGGGGAAGTTAGAACCAACCGTCTTGGTGAGTCGCGTTGCTTTAAAGGCCATCGTACTCTTTCGCTGGTAGCGAAATGTAAACCGGAAAAGCGAGAAGCAAGTGAATTAGCGAAGTGAGTCCGCGATTCCCCCTTCCAAAGTAGCGTTCTACGAGCCCTCTCCTACCGCTTCGTCCTTCTTTCTCCTCGTTCGCAGCACCTTCTTCCATTCTCTCGCCACGGATCCGAAAGAAGGTCTCTACCGGTCGTTGTCCCACTTGGAGGTCTACTTGGACTTGGACTTGGACCACACCATAGGCATGGTGCGCTGAGTAACGAGGTTCCGATACCCCCATAGGGGATCCCCTTTTACACCTACCTACGCGTTCTTGCGTTTGTACGTGTGTACAAGCCTTCCAGGGGCGGATCTTCTTCGATGTTTTTCTATCTTTCTTCTTTCAATATTTGTTTTCTTCTTCGCACAAACAAAAACTTTAGTCTCGCGAGAAGACACGTTTGTTTGAAGCTATGACGAGTTCGTATATCGATTGGATTGAATGATATTTTGTCAAAGTACGACGTAATATTGAACGTAATGCTCGATCCGTTCCTGTAGAGTGGCACGTTCTGCCATCGAAACCAAACCGCATTACTCGCCTAACTGTACATAGCAGTGTGTGTACCAAGGTACCGTATAGGTACGACGACTAAACGGTCGTAAAACCGTGAGTGCGCGAGGACGTCGTCCACACGTGGGCCACTATGCGCGCGTCTATGCGTGTACAGGTGCGCCAGGTACCGTTCTACGACCGGACAGGAGACACGGCCAAAAGTAAAACCGAATTCGTTTTCGGTAAAGAGCCTCATGTCATACGATCTCTATACGTACTACTAATACTTTTTATACGTATGAGATACATATGTATACATAACTCGTCTTTTTTTTTTTGTTACATTTTCTTACCTCTTCCTCCTGGAATATCCTTACGATGATCGAAGCGTCTTTCATTATATTCGATTACTTATTATGTAACGTGCAGATGAATCGTCACGACAGGTCGGAGACATCGTTTATTCGATATTCTCATCTTAAACCGATTCAAAGCTACTAACGTAAGTGAGATAATTTATAGCGATGCTCGAAATGATACTTTATTTAAAAAGGTCGATGAACGCAAATTTCGCCCGATCATCGACCCGTTTCTCATTTGACTTTGAAGACTACATATATACGACTAGAATATTAATTTATACACTCTAATGGAAATTTGTCCTGTATTAAAAAGTTGAAAAGAGATAGGAAAAGTATAAGTGGAAACAGATGGGATCTAGTCAGACCCGTGCGGTTTCCGCGAGCAAAGTAGTAGTAGTGGTCGACGTCAGATCGTACGTGCGCTGGTGCTTTCAATGAGGCCACGTGATCAGTGGCAGTGGCGTAGTATCGAGGGGACCTGTCTCTCTTTCTTCTCGTTTCCTCTCCAGAGTCACGGCCGACCGCTATTTCGTGTCTCTTACCCGCTAGCGGGCTGCGCACTTTTAGCGAGAATTGTGCGGCCTGCGCAGCTCGGTTCACCGTTCCGTGGGTTGTTGAACCCGACTCTCTTGCGCGCTGCATAACCCATTTTGTAATAGCACACTTCGTGCCGCGAACCGGCACATCGGCATCCTTATACGAAACGGACCGCTTTAACGATCTCTAACGCGTATCTATCGCGATCGATGACGAATTTTCTTAAATCCCTTTTCCTTACAACTTTTCACTTTCAAACGGAATAACAGTAGGACGATAACTTTGAATGTAAAAAAAAAGAAAAAAAAAGCAACGTGGTGTGCAACCCTACTGTTATAAACTATAACTTAACGAGTTATTATTGGATTTTTCTTTTAATATTTCTACACGGTGATAGAAAATTGTTGATTATTTCGGTCGTATAATGGTGTCTACTAGCGTTAAGAGTCTTGAGGCAGGTCGAACGCTTTCGTTTCTTGCCAGCGGTGGTTGCTGCGTTTGATGCACGAGCTTAATGAAATGATATTTGATAAGCTTCTGTTATTACTTTTATGTAATTTCATCATTGATATTTTGAAACATTCTAGTCTAATTACGGTACATATAAACAATTGGTCACATTACTTAGTCATTATGAGATGAAATTAATAATCGTTCGAAATAAATCGTACGTACGTAATAGTTGTGTGTGTATGTGTGTGTATGTGTGTGAGAGAGAGAGAGATTAAATAACGGAGTCCGCTCGTTTCCGCATTGAATGGCGAACTTCAATGTCAATGCCAGCCGCCCTTTCACCTTATATAACAAACGACCGTGCTCGCAGGCTCCCAACTCGCGTACATATTATTCCTTTCGACTACGTTCCTACCAATGAACTAAACTTTCCACGAAAGCAACAATCATTTTTCAATAATTTAAGTCTTTGACCGTTCACTTCCTCTCGTCCTACTTTGGATGTTTGAAGAAATTTTTTGTCCAACATGTTATTCTCCTAGATAAACGATGTCCTGTCGATTATAAGATGATATATCAACTATGGTTTTAAGTAATTAGTCACTTATCGACAAAATGCTAATCAACTTGTCACAATTTTGCTAGAAGCGTCCATCATTATTATGCTAATACGATCGAATAATCACTTCATCGGAATATTCATTATTTTGAAATGAAATTATTATTTTGAAAATTTATATTTATTTCTCTTGATCAAACTCAAACTACGTTCGTGTACATCGCTATCGAATTGCTTCCTGCTTCACTCCTTCCTCGGTTTACATATTATTGCATCGTACTAGTTGTTAATAATTAATTATTAATTAACCAAGACTCTATCTTCGAGATGACAATGAAATTTGTATAATCTTTTCTTACTCTAATAGAATGACATTAGGAATTTTGTATTACGTTCCCGTTTTTCATGAAATCAAAACTGTATGGTAATATCAATCAACGTTTGCTTTCGATCATACAATCATCGATGTTTTCACCGAAAAAAGAAAAACAAAATAAATTTATAATAATAAAAAGAATACATAATCGAGCTAAAAAAACTCCTCATACAATGTGTCCAAATAGAAATTCATTATCCAATGAGATATATTAGGATGAACCAAATGTTCGCAAGTTTATTGTGTTGTTTCAGACAGTGCAACTTTCAGTCAATAAAATGACTTTATATGCGAGTGAAATATCAATTTAAAAATGCACACATAAACTTTTGATTAACCCTAATATTTTTCGATACGAATCTTTAGAGTTTGATAATGGAAAAATAAAAAAGAAACTCAAACGAAGTAAAATGAGGGAAACAAGGAATAATTGTTAGTTCAGTTAGGCAAGGAAAAGTATGTGTCGAGAGTTGAGGTTGAGGTTGAGGTTGACGTTGGAGGAAAAGTTGAACGGTTCGGGAGAGACTCGGTGCTGTCACTAGTAGTTGGAGCAAGGCTAAAAGAGAAGCGAAGTGAAGCGAAGGGAGGGAATCTCACGGCTGACGGCTGGCCGTGACTTTACTCAACTCAGCCGGCACTCGGGCCGGCGCAACGCGTCAATGTAGAACGGTCATTGACTCTTGGAGAGCTCGATTCGCGAGCCTCCTATATACCTAGTACCTACGGCTACGCTTTACACGTTACGTTATTTCTCCACGAGACACCGGGTATATGATTTTTTTTTCTTCCAATCCCCCTAAATATAAACCCAGTCGAAATAAATTTTCATTTTCTTTTTAATATAAACATACAAAATAATTGATCTTTTATGTGTACCTTTATCATACTTTTCATATTATTACTTTCTTATAGGATACGCATTTAAAAACGACTTTTTACTTTCTATCGATCCTTTTTTTCTCTCTCTCTCTCTGTCTCTGTCTCTGTCTCTCTCTCTTTTTATTTTTCACTTACATTTTTTACATTTTTTTCTTTGTAGAATCAACAACAGTGAAGTTGTATTAAATTTTGCTTACGAAATCGACGAAGAATCTTATTTAGAATTCGGATGATGAAATAGATACCAACGAGATATTTGTCCTAATCCTTCGCGGATGAACAAGTTTAACGGTACCTTGAAATACGATAAATTCAAACTTAACTCAAGTAAGATTCTACGTCGTGTTCATAACCGTGCAATCGAATTTCCACAAACATTAGAATCGATATCGTGCTTGATAGTTAATTTGATTATAAGGAGAAAGAGATTTACAAAACCGCATCATTTTTCTCGTGGATACCCAACTACGAGGAGTTTTGAATAAAAGAGATTAGGTGATTCCAAAGGAAGCACCCTATATACACCGGTAATCGGGGTTATGGTACCGCGTAATACTTTGGGAGTTCGGTTTGTACGATACGGAAAATGCGGGACAAGTTCATTGCACTTGCGTGGAATAGTTTATCGAGTATCTAATTCGACTAATTCTAATTCACTTCCGGGTGTTACCATTCTCATTTATCATATTTATTGTTCAAACAATTTTAGTATATTATATTATTATCGATGGTAAAAACAAAAAATAGGAAAAATGTTCATTTCAACGAGTCGAGAAAGGCAAATTTGTTAGCATGAGGAACGAACAAAATAAAAGAGGCGGCCGAGTAGATTCGAAACGGTTTATGGAACCGTAAATACGGGACACCCCGTAGATGGTAGACGGTCATCGTTACGGTAACGCGTAATACTTTACGGCTCGACGTGTGTATTATCAAGGAATCGCGCAGGACAAGCGCAATTTTTGCATGGAAAATGGCACTACGGTACTTTCAGCTTCGCCACTCGTCGAATCTAGGCTAGGCCTAGGAACGCGACGACACGGTCATCGACCACCCCTGATTCCCTTTTTTCCGCTTCTCTAAAGACGGAGAAAGCGTTCATTCCTCTAATCAACCTACCCTCATTTTGGTGGAAGGGCTGCAAGCTAATGCATCTTTTATTCTAAGATTTTATTTTTGTTTTTACAATAAATCTCTAATGAAAATTAACAGATAGTAATAATAAGAATAATAAAAGAAGAAATATAAAAAAAGGAAAAAGGTGCATCTTTTCGTTTGGATAAATTATCCACTCTTACCACCTACTCTTTCTCTCTCTCTCTCTCTCTCTCTCTCTCTCTCTCTCTCCCTTCGCTTGTTCCAGAATGATTACACGCGTGGACTTGGTATAGCGCTGCGAATTTACCGTTATGTCACATTGCTAGTCATTCGCCAACTCTCATATTATTTTCTCTCCCGACGTGACCATCTCAAAATCGAAAATAACGTTTCGTTTTAGGAAAAGAGAGAGGCCAAGGGAGAAAGACAGAGAGTAAAACAACACAACTTTGATTCGTCCAATTTATTTTTTGAGAGTATATCTTTGAGGGGTAAAGGTAACGGGGCACCGTTATGTCATATTAGGAAACGCAAGTGTTTAACGGTGTTCTCCTATGAACGAACTTGCTCTTTCTCTCTCTCTCTCTCTCTCTCTCTCTCTCTCTCTCATAACGCCCTATCGTCACGATCTTTCACCAACTCCTGTTACTCGTGTCTTATACTTTCTTATTACCATCTGATTATTATGTTTCTTATAGTTGTTTCTTTTTTTTTTACTTTTCTTTTTCTCTTTTAACGGGACAGTTAAACAAGACCAATCGTAGTAAGTTAAATTGGATACGCAAACAAAATATCAAAATGGTGGAATGGCATCCACCATAATAGATGATATTTGTATTCGATGTCACCACTTTCGAGTATTTCGGTGTGTCGTTGACCTTTCCTCAATCAAATCTGTAAGATCGATTTATTTTTTATCATTTTATTTGCCATTCCCCCCCCCCCAATAATCAATTAGACTTTTGTGTTTGATTTTGTTTTGTACCCCCCGTGTATGCGTTTTTTGTTGTTTTTTTTTTTTAAATATTGCACACAACTATCGATCCTTCTTATGCTCGTAACTTTTCGCATGATCGTGTAAAAATTTACGGTACATAAATCGATTATACCCGGTGCGCTTCGTGAAACACGGCTTGCGTTTATTGCTTTTACCGTTGTTGTCGTTTTTTTTTTTTTTGTTATCTTCTTCTTCTTCTTCTTCTTCCTCTTCTTCATTATCCTGTAAGAGTTTTGTTCTCGTACCGTTACAAAGCGAAGTTCTCAAAGAACGAATACACTGAGAAACACTTTAGAAACATGACAGGAACATTGTACAATCGATTCGAAGATCATTCTCGAAATATTATTTAGGCAATGGTACGTTATTATAGAACGCATAGAAAATAATCTAACTGTATGTTTTCACATTATCTCGAGAAAAGTGTGTCACCATGATTTCGCTTTTTTCTAACGTTAAAAAAATAAAATATAGAACGGATTGTCTTTTATCAAAGTGTGACAATGTAATTGAACTAAATATTGTCGTTGATAAAATGAAAAATAAAACCAATTGTTTTACAAATACACGAAAGCTAGTGTTTGGTGTTTGATATTTCGCTGATTGGGCGTTACATTTTTTTTTAGTAAAAAGGAATCGGAAGGAAAAAATCGTCAAGAATTCGGTAAGGACTATGTATACAGGACGTATCCTTGCGACAAGACGACGATCGATAAGTTAGTCGGCCTGGTGATCCCGAGTAAAGTCTAGCTGTTTCGGTCCAGACGTTTTACTGATCGGAAAGTAAAGCTACGAAGAAAATGGGATTGACTACTAGTATCACCGTGATATAGAAGAAAATATTTGTCTTTTTTCGTAATAAATTTAAATTTTAAAATGTCATACGTGACGATGACGTTCCAATGTAATAAAAAAAAAAAAAACAAAAAAAAAAAACAAAAAATAGTATTTTGCACTAAATGAATTATTTTGTTGTCTCGGTTATATTTGTTAACAGGACGAATAGATGGAGAAGAAATAAGGAGAGAGAAAAGGTTCTCGTTAACGCGTTCATATTGCCGCTATTCTCCCCGATGGTGCGAGGTCAATGGCACGCGTGGACGATAACGAAGCGAGGACGCGTCTCCAGAAGCGAGAATACGAGTTATTACGAGTTTTCAACGTCGTTTTGAACGTCGGTTCTTTCACATCTTAGTCGTAGCACTCACCTTGCTAAGGTTTTATCTGGAAGCCGATGGATCCCTGGATCCTCCAACAGAATCGTCAAAATGTACACGTCAACAACAGTGTCACTGTCATACTTTCCGAAACGACGATGTAACGTCGTCGATCACGATCAAATATCCTTTGGTGTATTATGATTTTACAATTAATAAGAATAATAAGTTAACACTTTGAAAAAATAATCGAAATAGTCCTTGGGAAAGTAAAAAAAACAAGATCCAACTAAAGAAGAAGATACGACGAAATGACGACCGAACTGCCGTAGAAAATAAATCCGGTCGTTTAAGATTCCCTTTTGTAAAGATCGTCTTCCTTCGTTCGATCTCCTTAAAGTTGCAATCCTTCTTGTAGTTGTAGGGGTTGTTGGCTTGGAGGAGAGGGCTATTCTCGCGAATAAAGACAAATACACGTTGCGGGTGCGTTACTGCACTCCGTCTTTTTTTTTTTTTTTTAAGGAAAATACACGACAGGGGAAGGGTAACGAAGAATGATAAATAATCGTATTATCGAATTATTGTCGCGGTATCGAAGTACCGCGAGCAACACTTTGCTCTTCGCGCGGGCGAAGGAACACTGAGAGAGGAGTCCTCGTCCTTGACGTACGGTCGTGTACACCGTGCGAAGCCGCGTGGTTTGGACTGACGAGTACGGCGAGTAAGGTGAGTCTAGGTATCTCTCTCTCTCTCTCTTTCTCTCTCTCTTCCCCTACGAGCTGGCGTGTACGTGCACGCACCTATGTGTAAGCGAGTAGGACCTCTGCGCGCGTGTACGACGACAACAACGACAACGACGACGACAACGACGACGACGGCGACGACGACGACGACGACGGCGACGACGACGACGACGACGACGACGACGATGATGACGACGAGGGAGAGAAGAACCGGTGGAGGGTAGCGAGAAAGGAGAGGAGTCCGCCTTTCCCCTACCCACCTCCTATCTCTCTTTCTTTCTTTCTTTCTTTCTTTCTTAACGATGAGGAGGAGCAGCAACAGCAGCAGCACAACTCTCGCGGTTCGTTTCTTCGTTCATTCGTTCGTTCGTTCCTTCGTTCCTTCGTTCCCTCTCTTATTTTCCTTCGGCTTCGCGGCCGATACACCTTCGTTTCGTTTCGTTTCGTTCGCCTTCAGCATTCCCCATCGACAGGAACAACGGTACTTCCCCACCCCCCTTTTACTTACGTCTCTCCCTCTCTCTATCTTTCTCTTTTATCCTTTCTTCCTTCGCTTTTACCTTTCTCTCTCTCCTTTTATCTTCCAACACTCGTCGGGTTCCCCCCTTCCACCATCCCTTCTTCTTCTTCTTCTTCTTATCCTTCCTCCTCCTCCTCCCTTTCGTGGAGAGTCGAGTTTACACGCGCGTAGCTACACGGTCTCTTCTTCCGTCTCCGCCCCTTCTCCACTTTTGTGGCCTTCCTTCCCTTCGCCGGCAGCATGCTTTCCTTCTCTCTGGTTACTGACCTCCGAAAATACGAGCCCAAGCCATCGCCTTCCGTCTTAACGGCCGAAGGACAACGATCGTCGTCCTCGTCGTCTTCGTCTTCGTCGTCCTCATCGCCTTCGTCGTCGAGGAGAAGACCGGTCCAGAAGGACGGCGACGACGACGTCGACGACGACGACGACGACGACGACGATTAGAGAACAACCAAGAGGATATCAAAGAAAAGCGTTCGCTAACTGACGACGGATTACTCAAGGACGGTTCTTACCCTTTTAGACGAATCACCAAAACCTTCACGGAGATCGAAAGTTATCGAAGCGCTTCTTTATTCTTTTTTGCAACACGTTTATTAAATGTAGCTATAATAAATAAATACGCGTCGATAGGAATAAAACTATGAATGATTTGTTTAACAATAGTTCCAGATTAGGTACTACTCTCCTTTGGGTGTTATCATTATGCCACCACTTATTTTCTTTTGCAACCCTTCTTTCTTACCAAACGAGTAGATATAAGTATTTAGCAGGGTATATAGTTAGTATATATAGCTAGCATACTTGTATCTATCTATCTATAACAGTATCGGCGTATATAGCTTGTTCCCCATGAATCGCCTTCCCTGGCATTAAACTCTCCGAGCTCGCGCCTACGCGCTTTGACTTGGCGTATCTCTCTCTCTCTCTCTCTTTCTTTTCGTAAAAAATCATCAAAGCGTTGTAATCTCTGCTCCCGTAGGCGTCATTTATAAATCGAATATATGCACACGTTACTCTTACACGTTTAGATCTTGAAATTTATCAAATGGCAGTAAGGCATTGTCGTTAGAAAGAGAGATAGATCGGTAACGAACTCGTCACTAAAAAGAATTACAAATATAACCTTCTTTTTTTTCTTTCATCCCAGCGAATATGTTAAATAACTAACAAAAGCAAAATCCATAGCAGGAAGCGCGCGTTGTTCTCATTCTCTTTCTCTTTCTCTTCGTGCTCGCGTTATCCGCGATTACCCGATCGCGTAGGCGGACTAGTACGTAGGAAGCAACAGATTCGGTTACGAGAAAGTCGTAATCGTGCTTTACCGTCCACCGAACGTGATCGTTACGTCGAAGGTTACGAGTGAATTTCAGGGCCGCCGAGAAATTACACCTATTATTTCTTTTTTCTTTTATTTGACCAAAAAAAGGATTAATCTAGGAAATCTTTGTTATAATTTAAGAGAATCGAAATATAGATTATAGAAATATAGAATATACTTAGGATCCCTTACAAACGATTCTAATTTAAACTGGTTCGTGTTTTATAGATCCAGGACATGGAGCCTAAGAATTCGAAATATTGTAATGGTAAAAAAATCATATCATCTTTTTTAAAATCAACATACTAATATAATTTTTAACTTCTTCTTCTTCTTCTTCATCAGGTTTCTGCTATTAAATTTTCTATTGGTAATAATTTTGTTTAATGAAAAATCCAAGTTTGCGGAATGGTCCGTTCTTTCCGCATGCGGTTGTAGCGGCCAAAGTGCCGTGCCGCGGCTCGGCTAACCGGAACGGAACGGAACGAAACGAAACGAAGCGATCGCTTGCTTGCTGGTTACTGACCTCTCGACGTCGAACCACTCTTACGTTCGCAATACTTAACTAAGCTTCGTTGTCGTCGTCGTCACTATCGTCATCGTCACCGTCATCGTCATCGTCATCGTCGTGCAAGTTGTCGTCTTGTGCACTAAATAAAATCCATACTTTTATTATCTTACCCTGAAATCATGACGCATAAACTTCAGTTTTACCTTCGCACTTGCACCGTTAAACCTTACCTTCCTTCTTTTTCTTCCCTTTATTTCAAGGGATAAATCAAGTAGACAAACTTTTCAATGCACCATTTGAAAAATTGATCTTTACCCACTTCGTTTCTTCTCGCTTATCTTTTTTCGATTCATATTGTTTTTTTTGTATTTTTTAAAAGTGAAACGAACGAATACAATTCGACGATGATAATGAAACGATTACTAAAGTAAAATAGTTACTTCGATGGCGTGACCAGGACATTCTCAGATTGGTGTTAATTATCGACATTTTATCGAGAAACAATGCGTACTATCCGTAACTTTTATCTCGTTAATACGGTAGCATGGATAATTACCATTAGCGATGTCCTAAAAGCAAAACGGAAGAGAAACAAGAAGAGGAAGAAGACGAGGAAAGAAAAAGCGATCTTACGAGTATGTTGCTGTTATTTTTTTGTGTTTTTTTTTTATAACTACAGTGTTCATGTCACCGATCTTAGGTCGAATTAGATAGATTTTCTAATGGCACGAATTATTGCAACATTATAGTTAGTTGTTTTTTGTATTGATTCGGTTTGAACTTAAATACACGTGCACGTAACGACGTAGGATCTCAAAAACTACGACAACGATAATGACAACGACTACGACATTGGTTCGTTCCTTTTTGCTTGACTGTTTTTTCATAGCTATTTCTATTGGCGAAGAGCTTAAGTAAACTAGTGCATCCCGACGGAATCGCGCACGCAACACCGATGTAAGAGCATTTTCATCGGAGGGTTAACGAACTCAAACGGCGGCCATCTCTCTGGCCGTGTCTTACTTTGCGCTTCTTCGTCTTTTACACCGACAAGAGACCGAGGGAAATCGACCATCTTTTCTCTCTTTTCCTTTCCTTTCCTTTCCTTTCCTTTCCTTTCTCTCCTACCGATTCCGTGAACGTGATTTTCATTCGAAATTCCTATAGCCGCCATTACTTAAACATCATCAACGTCATTCCTCTTTCCAGAAGATTCTTATCTATTTTTGCTTTTTTACAATTTTACATGTATTTCATCTTTCTTGGTAACGAAAATTGCTGAATAACACCATATTAACAATGGCCATCGTCAGCTCGGCTAATCTTTGATAAGCCTCCAGCGGTACGTTCCTGACTCAATGTCTCAATGTCTGACTTAGGTGAGTGGATTACTGTTATCTTCTGTTTGTGGCCAAAGTCGTCGATGATAGGTTGTTGTTTGGGTTGCTTGGACCCACAGGAAAAAGGGAGAGTGGGGAGGAGGAAGGATCAAATGAAGAAAGGAAAAAAGGTAGAGAGTAAAAGAGAGATAGATAGAAGCTTGCCATGGTGGAATTCTATGGTGTAGCTGTAACGTAACGAAATGAAGAAGAAGAAAGGGAAGAAGAAGAAGAAGAAGAAGAAGAAGAAGAAGAAGAAGAAGAAGAAGAAGAAGAAGAAGAAGAAGACAGAAGAAACTGATGTGAGCGAGCGGTGGTTTGCTTGGAACCGAGCAACACAGGAGAGCGCTCGGGCTCGGAAGTGAAGTGGCACATAATGCGTAAGAGTATTTTCAGGGGTCGATGACCGCTCTGCTTCCTCGAGGCCTTCTCTTCCCTCTTTGCCTCCCCCGCCTTCTTCCACCACGGCCAACGGCAAATCATCGCTCACGTGCGAACCTTCGATCGACTCCCGAGGACGACGACTAAATCTGACTCCTCTCTTTGTGTAAAGATAGATATAAATATATCTCTATCTTATTTTTATTTCATTTTTTTTTCATTTTCTAATTACTCCTTAGCCAACGCGTGTCTTTAATCATATCTTTTTGTTATGTTGTGTATCTTTTATTTTCTCGCAATTTCTTCGCTCCAGATATGCTTTCGTTCGAAGAAATTTACAGTATTAGAAGATAATATATTTTAAATAAGATGAAACCTTTCTTCTACTTCTTCTTCTTCTTCTTCTTCTTTCTTCTTACTTTCCTTTCATTTTCTTCTCTTATTATTTTGGTGTCTATTCATTTTTTCTTAGTTCATCTTCCTAATAACGGAAGATAAATCTTAAGAAGGTGATCAGAAATGGTTGGAGAGAGACATCGATCGATTCCGCTTTGAAAATGAAACTCTCGTGACACATTCGTTTTTATCGGCACCTGTTAGGCGCACGAATCTCAGGCGATGCTTCGAACGTATACGGAAAGTCGGCAAAGTATACTGCTCCGTATAGGTGGCATTGACCCTCACCGTTTCGCTCTACGCAGGCATCTCTACCTACCTACCTACGTAGGTTCGTGAGCTCGCACGTATTATCGTGACCGAAAACAAATCCGTTTCTAACGGATCGTTTCTTTACTCCGACCGACCAAATGTCGGACGTTCACTGGCCTACGACGCTTACGAGAATGATGCGAATTACGTAATGACAAATTTCGGATGCTTTGCATGAGTTCTTTACATTTTTTTTCTTTTTATACACAGCTAACGTCATTAAGAAACAAGGACGTTTGAATCTTCAAATATACTTCTTCTTCTTCTTCTTTAATTTATTCATCAGTCAATATGTGATTTTATTTGACTTGGCAAAACAGTGAGATTACATTCAATAATGTTTCTAGTACGATATTCCATTAGGAAATATTTGAATAAACAAAATATTACAAAGAAATGAAAATTGTTTGTAGGGATAAAGTATTAATATATCCATTAGTATCGATAGTAAAGGTTTAACTAGATTTCAAAGGAAAGCTTAGGAAAGAGATTTGAGTCAAGACGAATTTGATCATGGAAGGTCGTGGCTAGATGTTCGATGTACTCTCTCGCGAACGTTCTATAAGCTTTTTCCCCTTAGACTTAGTTGGGAACGAGGAAGACCTAGTTTGAAGGTAGAACGCTGCAACGGCACTAGGTCACGCATCGCAGTTCCTGAACGGCCGAGCGTTCGTGAGCTCGCTCAGCGTGCATGTGCAAGAAGTGCAGCCTCTATATGCGACACGCATACGCGACGAGAGAGTTCCTCCTCTTCCACCTCCACCTTCGCCACCTCCTCCTTCTCATCATTCTCTTGGTGACGGTCGCGATGTGCATTTTACAAGTTTATTCCTATACGAATCCTATAACTCTATGCGTTCGATGCAACGGGCGTGTCTCGTGACCGATTCGTCTCATTGTATTCATTCTCTTCCTTCTCCACCTTCACCTCTTCCTTCTTCTATTTCTATCTACGTTCATTTTAATCGTCATATTTTCTTTACGCAGAGATGAAATAAAAATTGAAATATTCTTTTTTCAATTAATATTTCACATGCATATAATCATTTTATTGACTTTGAAACATTGCATATCTGAAACGATACAATAAACACACGAATCAATCAAAAGAACTAACGAGCATCTTTCATAGTTTGAGGATTTTTCTTCCGACTTAGTCTAATATAAACAGTCGAGAAAGTATATTTTTTTTTTTAGTATAGATTAATTTCTATTGAGTAAAACTAACGTTTGTTTCTCTTCTCTGAGAATCGCGGTAGCAATCACCTTGAATGCTAACGGTAAAACGCGTCGTCATTTTATCCTGATTACGTTTAGGAAACTTTTCCGCTCGACGTCAAGGAAAGTATTATACGTTGAGTCTAACTGTATTTACTCGTCGAGGGAGGAGAGTGAATTTCGTCTTTTAAACGGTGAAAATATGAACAACAGTTCTAATTGTAAAGTCGAGAGATAGAGAGATAGAATCTTTTGAAAAAAGATAAGAACAAGATGAAATATAAAAATATAAATCGCGTAATAATCGGAGAAGAAAAAGGATCGGAAAATATTCCGCGAGCGAGTTGGCAAACTCGATTCGTATACGCGCTACGTTGCTAAGTGTGTTACCAACGTGAGCAGGGTGAATGCCCTTGAGAGACCTAGACCCGAAAGAACGTTCCTCTCTGAACGGCTCACCACCACGGGAGGAGAACGTTCTTCCCGCACGTTACCAATCAAAATGCTAATTTTCCGCCGATCTCGTCGTTGTCGCCCTCGAATAACGCTCGATTACGCGATCGTGCGATAACTCCGATCATGTTCGAAATAACGCATTCGAATAGAAGACGAGATATATGTGTATTATTCTACCCTGAGTAATACGTCTAACAAGAGAGAATTTTTCTTTTCGTTTCGTTTCTTTTCTAAGATCCGCCTGTACTCGATCACGGAACTCGTGCCATATTTTTTTTCTTTTTTTTTTTTTCCTTGGATTAGGAACAAGAACGGAGAGAAAGGCGGAAAGCGATCGTGCACTCTATTACACTTATCTATGTATTGGTATATACCTATGTCCGTCATTTGATCATTTGCAAAAAAATGTGCAAATTTAAATAGAAATAAGTGAAGCTTCCAGATATTTTCGGGTTACTTTAATTTGTTTTCGTTATTTGAAAGATGCGAGGTGGAGGGACGGGGAGAGGTCATGCTTGGTTCAACTGACGGCCACGTATGTTCTACGGTATGCTAAGTGTGTTAACAACAGCACAGGCAGGCACACAGGGTGAACGCCCTCTTCAGACCTAGACCCAAAAAGCGGAGCCGTTCCATGGGCAACTGCCACTGGCACTGGGTTAAGGCGAAGTTGTGTGACGTGGTGCAGGCACAGGAGCACCAACGCACCACGTAACAACTATATACGGTCTCTCGTCCATTCTGCGAACTTTCTCAACAAGCAAAGTCACTTCAAATGCACCAACGGATCTAACAACTGAGAGAGATCTAGAAATCCTTCCCTCCAAAGAGGTCGCAAAGAGGTCGCAAAGAAGTCAAGAACTTCCTTGAAAACGAAAGCTTTTTCCTTTCCATCTATCCTATACATTTCGGACACCAAATTTCTATGTAAAACGTATGAATCGTTTATCAGACGTGACTCATACCTACTTTGTGTGTGTGTATCTCTATTTAAACCAAAAAAAAAAACAAAAAACACTTTCTTTCGAATCATCGAAGGATTTCAAGATATATCTTGGAATTCCATCAATTTACCTTGAACTTTACAAAAAAATCATCAACACACTTTCAATAATCGTTAATATAATAAAATGATTTAATCGTATAATTTGCTATATAATTACCAGCATATATGAATCGTATATTTATCATTAACAATATGATATACTTATAACTCATTGTTAATAATTAAAAGAAGAATTTTATCGATCAAGCAATTATTTTTACAAAGGAGAGACTTCAAAAACTATAATACATCTATAGGATAAATAATATTCTTGAAAAGATGAATGAAAAGATGAAACTTTGTGGGTGTGTCGTTATGACAAATAGATATTACATATATATGCAAATAATACATATAAAGGATAATCAAATAAAGTTTGCACGCTTTTCCGCGACGAAGTCAATCCGAGTTAGTCGAATGGTTGTTGATCGGGGCCGACGTTCGCTACAGGAAGACTATCCGGGCTCGCATAACCGGTGAGAGGAAAGGTGCGGATGTATAGTTACGTCCCGGTCGCGACGCTGGATGGAAGTCCATCCTTGATGGAGGTTACTTCGGGACATCGTCCCACATCTCGCTTGGATATGAACTTGTGTCTTCCCCTTTTCCCTCTCTGCCCCCCTCTCGTTTTCTCCTTCGCTCCTCCTCGCCTCTTCTCGCCACGTCTTCGTCCTTCTTCCTGCCACCTCTCCACCCCTCGATCCCCCCACCACTGCCACCTTCTCTTCCACCTTCTCTTCCACCTTCTACCCACGTCCGTCTATCCCTCTCCCTTTTCCCTCTCAATTCTTCTCTTCTTATTCTTCATCTAACTATTATACTTATCTCGTGTTCTTTGGTGTTTGGTTGCACTCATCTAAATTTCCAGAAAAAAAAACAAAATTTACATTCGAATTGTCCCAAAAGTTTTTGTCGATTTATATATTGATATCAGAAAAAAGAAATATTGATACGTAATTGCTTGGAACTTTCAGAATAAATCCAATACATTATTAGTTATTCCTTTTTTTTTCTTTTACATCTTTTTACGAGTTATATATATCGTAATAAATAATTAACATTCTCGCATTGACGTTTACTCGCGAAAATTATGGAGTATCTTCTTGTATCGATTTTTTATTATTAAAAATGTTTCGATTTATTAGGATCCATCGTGTTATAACTGGATCCCAACTCTTGTTCTCTTTCGAAAACGCTCGAGATTCGCATCAACAAGCGTCTCGTTACATAAAAGGTATGTATTTATGTACGCAAATGTGTACGGTAATACGGGTACCGCGGTTAATATTTATAGCGTTATAAAATGTTTACAAGCGACGGAATTACGTACAAGCCAGCCGTATCGCACCTGTCCGCGTCGAAGGTCGTAGCATAAATAATCAGCCCTTTTGCAAAGAAGGATTCGAAGTTTACGTCACTTCTTCTTTTTTTTTTTTATATATATATATATATATATTTTTTTCTCTCTTGTTATTTGTTTCAATTTTACATTTGCAGTGAGAGCAAAGAACTTTTACGTATTTTATTTTCGCGTTGTAATCGTAAAAATTTGTCTAAATTAAATACCGGCAAGTATTAAGTATATGATTAATAATAATATGAAATAACACTTTCGCATCTACGCCTTCCTACATATGTATTTATAAACGTAAGATCATGCTTACAGCCTTTATCTTCCGTAGACGACTCGTACAAAATGCTAATGTTACTTTCTGCGATGTCATTGGCCAAAGATTCGAGGTCGGTTACAGGTAAACGGCCCGAACGTTGAACCGACGAACGACCTCCGACAATGAAGAGCCTTATTTTCAGATGTCGAAATTATCCTTCGATCGATCACTATTGTAACACCTTTGTAAATTCATTATTCATTAAGTCTTTTTAATCCTGCCTCGATTTGTCTTTTTTTTTGTGTCTTCCTTAAGATTTACGTGTTAATTCACAATTCACTTTTATTTTTAAATTGATTCCTATGATTACGTTGATTGATATTACATAAGCGACTAATAAACCTAACGATATAATACAAAAAAAAACAACCCGCAAAAAATGGTTTCGTTAAATAATTCATTTATTCGAAATAAAAGATATTTGTCAAAGTAAAAGGAACGATTAGTGGAACCTTCAAAAATGAAAAGAGAAAAAGAACGAGGAGAATGAAAAAAAAGACAAGAAATTAAATAAAAACTAGTCGGATAGTTAAAAGTAGGACCCTATAAGATTATAAACCGGATTATCGAGGATGTAACATTACGTTTGTTAGATCTTAGGAGTCTTGACAAAAAATACCTACAATCTCCTCCCTGGCCAAGGCCACAATTCTTTTTCAATAGGTTTAGATTTTTAAGTTCTGTCCTTATAGACACAATTTTTAGTATATATACATATATAACAATTCATCCAAATTTTTCTTTCTGATTAGAAACTAAACAGTCATTATAAAACCTTAAATATAATTAGTAATTTCGACATATTGGCTTACCAATCAACGTAATCAATTGATCATAAGGACGATGATCGGTATAAAAAAAAAAAAGAATAAATAAAGAAAAGCAAAAAAAATAGAAGCATAATAATAATAATAATAATAATAAATGTAAAAGAGTAGAAACGAAAAGTAGAGATACGGGTATCACTTTTTCATCGTGTCGAAGAATTTCCTTACTCGACGTTCTCGAGAATCCGTTCGACATTGAACCTGGCATTGATTTTGTACTCTTACAAGAGTACGTAACATGTAATTACAGGATATTCACTCTCACGATAATGCTCAAGGAAATCGCTTTTCTCGCCTCGGCACGCGCCTACGCGGAATGCATGATGCTTTAGCTTAGGTAAAATGCACTCACTCCGTATCTATTTTTCATTTTTCATTTTTCATTTTATTCAAACACGCACAAACAAAAAGTCATAGGTCTTATTACTATTTCTAGATGACTTTTTTTATTTCATTATTATACAACCGATTATGCTATAAAAAGAAAAGCTATGCATAAAGTTCTACGTAGGTAGATTTAGTGTTTAATGATCAATGGTTTGTTTAATGATTGCTTTAAAATATTGTGAATATTCTGTAACATTACATTTACGTTTTAATTAATTAGTACATCAAACGTTGGAAAGAAACGAAAGTGAAGAGGAAAAAAGGGAACTATATATAAATATCTATATTATATATAAATAAATTAGAGTCGTTTCATATATTAGGTATTTATAAATTTTTATGCTGCAAGAGGCACTTAACAGTTAGAAAAAACAAATAAAAAATAGAAATACCGCAAATTTCAAGTCTTTATTTAGGTTTCAAACTATACTGCACAATGATACAAGTTTCCCTACTAATAAGGAGAGTGCAAGGTCTTGCCATGACGGATTTTGTTCAAATTTTGTAGGATAATAGATTTTGCTTCCCTGTTCACGAATATATATGGTTATAGGGGCAACAACTAAATAATTTTTTAGATATTTGTAAATAAAGATGATAAATAATGATGCCGTTTAATCCTTACATTAATTTCTCAATTCTTCATTCTCAAATAAAAAAATAATATAAATATAATATTCAAAAATAATATTCACACAATATTGAAAAATAAATATTTATACAATATTGAAAAATAAATATTTAAACAATATTCAAAAATAAATATTTAAACAATATTCAAAAATAAATATTTATACAATATTCAAAAATAAATATTTATACAATATTCAAAAAAGTCAATAGCTCAAAAGACTCTATTATCTGTATCAATAACATAAAAAGATGCCTTTATGATAGGAATTTATTTTTATACGGGTGGCAATCGATAGATTGTCAATTGTTTTGCAAATTTCTTTGACAAAGTTTCTCTTCTACATGATTCTTTTCTCCCATGCCATGAGATGATGTTTTTATTATAAATTCTTTTCATTCTATTCATTATTTTTATAATATTTATAAGTGACACGTGCATGTAATAAAAATAGTAATTACATAATAGTGAAAAGAGTGTAAAAATTAGAGAGATCTAATCTGAATTACCGTTTATTTTGAATGTTATTTGCGTTGCATACTTGGGTAACATATGGAAAATAACATAACCAACATTGAATAAAAGTATTTTTATAGAGGACAATGTCTCAGTTTGAAAGTGAATTTCGAGGAGGAAGGTACATAGATCATATTTAAAGAGCTTTTAAATAAAAATAGATACTCTCGTCCTTTAATAACCAATTATTTTATTATTCTAATATACTATAATTACATTTCAGGTTGTTTCTATATTTATGCATTGGTTTAAACATTTCATATGTTTTAACGTTCATGAAATAGAAAATAATTTTAATATGTTATAAATTTATGTTTCTTTTTTCAATTACAAATGAAATGTACACGTTACTTATAATTATTTTAAAAATAATGAATAGAATAAAAAGAATGTTGACTAAAAACAGTATCTCATAGCATAGAAGATTATGTAGAATGATCTTAGTGTGAATCGTGTATAAACGTTATTGTAAATATTTTTGAAACAATGTACATTTTATGCATCACTGAAAGTATTTAAATTTTAAGGATTTTTTATCAATACATATTTTGAGAATTTATTCTTTCATATACTGCATTTCATATTAGGCATTTTTATATCGACAATTCTCTTCTATACGATTGTATTCTTTTGTGCGAAACGATAAGGTTTTCTTAATGTCTACATTGTCTTTATTCTATTCATTATTTTTAGAATATTTATAAGTGTCGTGTACATTAATTAGAAAAATAGAAATGATTTTTAATTTATTTAATAAATAAATTATCATATGTAGTTTGACCAGCGTGGTCATGAAGAAGGTCAGATTCTGTCCGTGTAGGAAGCTATGATGGCCCTTTTCATATTAAAAAAAATGAATTAGCCAATCATAGGCAATGTTCTTTAGTTCTTTGGCGTCGTTCGTGGAGATTAGATCGGAGTGTCATCGTCCTGTTAATATCAGGTAATTAAAAGGTATTTTGTAAGGTTCACACCTTCCTATTACAATATATAAAGGATATAAGGATCAATTTTAATTTTTTGAGTATATTTTAACAATTTTTATGCTCCTATATCGTATTTTTAATCATTCGAAATTTTTCTTAATTGTAGGTGGAAAGAAGATATAGTGCGCATCATTTTCGCGCATGCAGAATTTTCGCGCCAGTCTTACGCGCCTGTTTTATGCACTGCAATATGGCGAATCTTTCGAATTTTATAATCTGTCATCTGTATACTTGTTGCAGCGGATTTTGTTATCCCGTTAATTTCAGGTAATTGTTTTAATTAATATTCTTACGTACACTTTCCTGTTATATATTAAATGATATATAACGAATGTTATATTCAAGATTTTTATACGCGTGAGTTTTTTCATATTTTACTTTTTTTTAGCCTTCTGAGCATAGGGAGAGTTGCAACACGAATTCACTAACCTTTTAATCTTGTTGTGACAACTTATTTTATCATCTCCATATACGGCGAGGTGAGCATTATTTTTGTTTAAGTATAAGCATATAAGCATATAGAAATACTACAGAAAGAGTGAGAGAGAAGGAGTGAGAGAGAGAGAGAGGAAGAATAAGAAAACAATACACTCGACATATAGGTTATTATAAATGTGTGTTTATATTTCCAGGAATTTCTCGAGCCGACGACAAAACGTAAACAGCCGATAACATAGGTATAATAGCCGAGCATTCGACACTCCCGAGATCTCCTCTACCAAGGTTACATAGTAACGTACCTCGTATTCGTCTTCTATCTTTCAACGAGACAACATCAACGAAAATAAAGCGTATTAAATTATTTAATAATTTTATTTCTAACGTTATCTTTTTGATTTTAATAGTTTAAAAAGCTTTTCATTGCATAGAATGGTATAAAAACTGGTTTATTCTTTATGTTACTCTTTATTGAGTTTGCTGATACAATTACTGTTTTATTTAGACAACTTTAAAGATTTTTAATTAATATTTATACTAACATGGTATTAACTTGGTATATAATATTGCAAGCAAATAGTTGCATACTTTGATCAATTTCACAAATATTTAATAACTTGAATACCATTCTATCAAAAATATTCAATGGTTTTAATGTGTGCCCTGCCTTCAGAAATGATTTACAGGAAATATTGTAATATAGTCTTTAGTATGTTTCAGCTTTTCAGACTTTTTATTTAATTTTATTTTATACATCGTCATCATAAGGGTAGGATACCCATCCTGCAGTCATCAACGAAGACTAAAAGTAAGTATATTTTACTATCAAACATTTCTATGATAATTTCAATTGATTTTTATTACAACAATGATATTAATTGTTCTTTTTCTTGTAATGTTTCAGAAAATCATTGCAATCGAGCGCGTAGGCAATGAGGTTCTCGTGTGTTGCATCGTGTTAAAATAAAATATAAAAAAGTCGACAAGTAAATTCAGTGTTGATCGTCGTATGTTAAAGTTTCGTTTGCTCGGTTAAGAAACTCGCAAGTTTCTTTTATTCGGTTTAAACATGTGTTCATCGTCATCCTAAGGGTAGGAGACCCATCGTGCATTCATCAATGAAGAATAAACGTAAGTCAATTTTTATATTGTACATTTTCTCAATAACTATAGTAATTTTTATATAACAACGATTTATATAATTTTGTTTTTATTTGTGTTTCAGATCATCGTTGGAATGGTATTCACATTTTATTAATTAAATTCATTTAGAAATTCGTTTAACACTAGATTTGTTCACTATTTTTTAAAAATTTACAAACATTGTTTAAATGAAAAAGTGGGTAGAGGAGAGGGATTAATATTTATGTATATTTCATTACAGCATTGAAAATTAACATATATTTAAAAAATAATAATATTTCTATTTTATATATATATATGTAGAAAAAAACTTTGAAATGAATCAAATTTTCTCATTTCATAAATCTAGTGTTAATTGAATTAATTGCATTTAATGCAGTTTTATAGTCATTATTTGTGCATTGTCATCGTCATCCTAAGGATAGGAGACCTATTGTGCCATTCATCAATAAAGATTTAAAGTGAGTATATTTTTGTATTAAATAATTCCTCAAAAATTTTAATGATTATCTGTAATAGTAATGATATTAATAGTATTGTTTTTTATTTCAGTTTCAGATTGTAATCGTGCACGAATGGCCCATGTGAAGTGACCGGGAGTGAAATTTTTGTTCTTGCATTTGACTGCGAGCAATGCAGTCTTTGAATTAGTGCAGTTTAGAATCAGTGATCGGGCGAGTAATAAGGTAAAATCAAACGCGAATTAGAGTCAGTGTTGTTCGTCGTATAATAACATTTCGGTTTCGCGATAAGAAACTCATCTATAGTTTCTTATTTTCGTTCATACCGCGTTATTAGATTCACGCGAGGTGCATCACCATGGTGCAATAGAGCTGCATCTCCTTGGAATGCATTGTAAGTATTCATTAGTATTTACATTTTGTTCGATTATACTTATATGATTTTAGATAATATTTCAGATAACTTATCGTTTTGTTCTATTTTATTTTACAGATATAACCATGGATTCTCTTCCTTTCAAAGATGTTGGATGAATTCTTTGATGGATCTTCGATGGATCTTCTTTAATGGCAAAACGAGTAACGTCTTCCATAGTCAGATTACAATACTTGCTGCGAAGTAGGAGTGTTTTGGAGCCATCGCAGAACTTCTTAATCCGTGAGTTTTTATTTAAAGTCCCTCCAGTGCTCAATCATGCCGAGGATGAAAGGTCCGAATCGGCACGAGTTACTGGTTGTAATTATTTAAATAAATTATTGACGAGCACATGAGTAATTCCTTTTTAGGAGTTACTCATGAAAATTGTATATTTTATTATATGTTTTATTGTATGTTTTATTATTAGTTCAGGATAGGTTTTGTTGTCTCATCGGTTAAATTCATTTAATTCATAATGCAATTAATAAATGCACTCTCTTTTTTATAACGTTTATAAAAGCATGTAATAAATGTCTTACATGCATTGCTTCGTACATAGTTTATCTAATCGAAATTAATTTTGATATATCAATACTTTGATATTTTAAATAAATGAGCAAGAAGACAAACTCATTCGCGACGGATAGACTTTGGCAGTTAAGTGGCGGCTCAAAGCCCAGTTCTTTCATTAGAACAGCCAACTTAATGAAAGGAGTCGTCCGAGGTTTGCAGAAAATATCCATCATCATTGTAGAGTCTTTTAATACATCCTTACCTCGAAACTATAATTGTTTCATATGGGGTAACTTTTTTTTTTCATTCGCTTGTTTAAGTCATTATTCACCAAATGACTTGTAGAGTCCTTAGTCGCTTAGATGAATTTTTATACAAATGTATTTATGTGTTTATGTGTTAATCATATTTTTTAGAGCAGGATTTTCAGCTTCTAATATACTAATCTCCCGTTTCTCCCCCCCATACTTTCTGCGTTCTCATCTATGCGTGTGCCCAGGTGTTACACGTATGGGTGAGAAACAGTTAGCGTGGGTTTAGTTTTAGTTTTTTCCCCTATTGGCGGCTGTTATTGTGCTAGTGATTGCACGATGTACTTTACACCTGTGTGTGCGTATTAGGTAGTGTGTATTGTACATCGTTTCGCGATATTTTTTATTCATTTAATACATTATTAAATACTCAAAGCACTACTTCTACATATCACGTGTAATGTGAAAAATACGCGTTTCTGTATTCTTAGATTTATATTAAATATTTCTAATTTTTTTGATAATCGCGTTTGCATAGTAGAGTTACTGCATTTATTTGTGGAAACTTTGATATACTTGTATATAACTAGTATGCATATATGCTAGTGTATACTTGTATTTTTGCTTTAGTTTTTTATGCAATAATCATTAGCCTTGGCAGTCGATTACAGCAAAACGTACGTATACCCATTAGCATATAAGTTTAGAAAACGTGGTTGAACTAGGGTGTCGGAGGTGCCCCGGGGCATGCTCTCTAGTTTAGGCTTTTGCACCCTGGTGGTATGTGAGAGAACCGTGGAGTGAGTGGGTGGGTATGTATGGTTTTTCTTAAAACGGGTAAAAATATGGATAATAGGTAGGCAGGTAGTATACTTCTCTGAATGAATGTGAAAACTTTAATTTTAAGTAGGTAGGATCCAGGAAAGGCATTAGACTTCTTGCTTCCACTCCGGAGTGGTAATTCCGCCTCCTGGTTTATACAGAATTGTTACAAAATTTGATCATCTCATTCTATATTATGTTTGATTTGTTAATTTATTTTGTAACTATTCTGTTATCTTTATTATGTATCATGATTCAAAGGTATTTGCCACCTATTTGAAAGATTCATTTCTACTTCGATTTTATCTCGAACGAGATAGAGTCGAATCAAAATCGCAAATTCTTTGATGCATTTGATACTTAGTTTTAAGTATTTCAGGATTAGCACTACGCACTATCGCGATTTCGTCTTACAGCTTGAAATATTTGATATAATTAAATTTAACATATTAATGAAATGAAAGTATTGCAAGAAAATGCATTGCATTTATTGCACTTTTTATTTCAATTTGATTTTATTACTCGACGTTAAAAGTGCGAAGTGTTATTAGGTCATCGAGGGAAATCATTATCTGCTTGGACATTCTATTAAATGTTCTCGTGTATGATCAATGAACTCTAAGTTCATTGATGGTCCACGAGATAGAAAAGTGAACGCGAAATGTAAATTAATTTGTTAATAATTGAGAATTAGAATCATAAAAAAATACGAGTTCATTTGCAAAATTAGTATGAAAGATCTTATCTTGCTCGCACGTAGGAAATGTCCAAATGCAGTTTTCATGGAATAAAGAAAGAAGAGGCTTAATGCCGAAGAGGCCCCCACTTAATTGTGGCTCAAGAGGGCAACTACAGGCTATTGAGTTATTTTCAAAGGTTCAACAGCAAGTTTGAACCTTTAGAGAATGGCTCTTTAGTCATATTTTATATTTTATTGTTTTACTTTTTTGCTCGTCATTAATTTTTAGTTGTAATTGGAGATGATGGACCATTCCATCTCCTTGAGACACCAAATTCGTGTCTATATCGTCTAAAAGATGCATATGTGTTTAGTTTGTTCGAGTCAAAAAATTTAAATTCCCTTATTAATACATTTTGAAGCCTAATTATCATTTTTTGAATATTAAAGTAATCTCTCTTTTTTTTTGTCTTTGAGATTTTTAATTGTGATCGTATTTTATTGAATTTGCAATTTTTCTTTTGTATATAAAGTTGCTTAAAAGTATTCTATAATAATTAATAGATATTATTCTTTTGCTAACTTAATATTTGTATTTTTACTTTTTTATTTTTTTATTTTTTGTAAATGTAAAATCACGCGTTTAAATTTAATTTCATTGCAACGGTAAATAGATATTGGATAAAAGTAAATAGAGAATTCAATTTAAAAATTGCATCTGCGAATTGGACGATTCACATGTTAGGCTATTGTATCTCACTTGATTCTATAATTAATATAGTTTTCTTTTTGTTACAGGTGATCTTCGTTGGATTTAACAACAAGCCTTTTTGATTCTCTCCTCCTGTTTTTTATAATACATGTATAATGGCATTTCTGAAGGCACACACATATTTTTTTTACTAAATATTAAATATATATATTTATAAGTCCATATTAAATATAGCATTGAAGGATTTACACAGGTTAACAAAAGATTTTAAATATGTTTGTTTATAAAATGTTTAATTTATTAGAATATCTGTTTCAGATTTAAGACATTAATGAATCTACTTGTTTATTTTTTTATTTTTATAATACTTATGACACACATCTTAAAAGGATGTGATTTTATTTTGCTTGTTTCTATGATACGAGAACAAAATGTAGGTTATTCGAAAAATTGTCGGTACAAAATTTGATGAGGGGAAAGGGGTGAATGAAAAAACTAGGCAATGTAATATTTCATCTGAAATCATCCTGAATTATAGTAGCTAAAAATTTATAGAAATTCTTAAGATTTTTGTAATGATTTTAAAAATGATAAAAAATTTTCAGCAAAATCGAAAGGGGTCGGGGTCAAAAGTGGTCGATTTTACTTGAAATGTCTTATATATACATATGTACATACGAATGAGATTTGCATTAGTAAGAGAACAAACGTAGAGGGGATTGTTTGGTAAAGAAAAAGTTAGAAGAAGTAGTGGGATTTTCAGGGACACTGCGCATGGGAGGGTGAAAGAGTGCAAAAGAGAAGGGGTCCTTCTCTCTCTCTTTCTCTCTCTTTTCCTCCCGAAGAGTTGCGGTCGAAGACACGAGACACCACGATCGCGTTCTTTCGTTACATAAGTAAGGTAAAGGATCTCCTCCTGGTGCTCTCCTTGAGCCAATCCACATCCGCGATTATGCCACTTTCCATCGACCTCACTTTACCCCGAGTATTGCCTTCATCTTCTTCTTCTTATTCTTCTTCTTCTTCTTTCCTTCCTTCTTTCCCTTCTTTGTTTCCTCTTTCTTTTGCACGTGGGACGTTGCATAGCCGAAGTGCATTCATTAGCGAATCTTTTTCTTTTTTCTGTTTCCTCCCTTTAAGCTTCTTTATCGATTTTTCAGTCTCGATCATCTCGAAAATATGTTCAAAAACAAATATTCGCTAATATATTATAATGCTTTATAGAATTTTGGTTTCCTTTCTTTTTTTTTTTTTATTAACACTATATGCTTCGAATATTATATGTATATTTTAAACTTGTGTTTTATTTTTTTTACCGTAACCGGTTAATTGACCGGTCTTCTATACGAGTTACACTTCTTACAATTAAATTGCAGATAATAATCTATTTAGTACGCGGTTAAATAATTCATAAAATAATATCTATAATTATAATCCTTTGCTGTGAATGAAATGAAACAAAAACGAGCAATAACGTTGAATGAATAAAAAAAAAAATTCATAACCGGTAGTGTTAGGTTTTAGTTTAAATTCATTTGATGATATTAGTAGAAAAGTTTGCGTTCTTATTTATAATATATAAGATCATTGTCCTATACGTTTGATTTCTTATTCATGAGATTCCATTCTCATTCATAAAAATGTTAAAATAATGTAAATCTGTTGTACGTTTTCATTCAGTATATTATTGCATTCGATTGTCCTATTTAATAATCATTAATATATTATTTGTATTTTTTTTAATGCAAAAACTTTTTAACGTCCTGCCATCTATCAAGAATCAGATTGAACTAATCGACGCGTTAAAAGATAAATGATATTATACTTCAGATTTCATAGTTCAGATTTCAATCTTATGATTATCGTTAGTTGATAATTCATGATATTATCCGATAAACGAATGCATGAAATTATTTTTAATTGATCATTAATATCATATTGATCTAAATGATATTTTACAAATTTGAAATAACAACGTAACACAATATTTTTTTCATATATTATAACAAATCCTTGAATTATAACAAATTTAAACATTATTAACTTACCGAAATAAAACATAATGATTTGTTCGTTGTTGTTGATTTCTAATAAATATCCATGGTACACGTAAAATACATTGAAAAGATTCGTCTTTTGTTTCATTTGTAAATAATTACATTTATTTGATCAATTTTACAGTGTGTAACAGTGTATGTCATACGCTGAATATAGAATAATCTCTTCTTTATAATCTGTTTTACTAATTTAAGGCGATTAGTATGTGAGTCGATCCGTAAGAACATATTGACGAGCGTAACTTATTCGTCAGAATATTTATTAATTTATTTATTTCTTTATATATATTTATATATATATATATTTTTTTTCATTTTTTATTTTTTATTTTTCACCATCTCGTATCTGACGTTCATATGTATTATTTTATGTATCATTCGATACGATATATATTAAATATCGTAAAACGTTAGTTACTCTCTATGTATTCGTGCGGATAAGGCCACAATTAGTGTGTTCCACGTGTGCGTAATTCGCACACTCGTATTTACGTATACTTGTGAGCGTGTGATGAATTTAATTTTCTGTTTTTGTTTTTTTTTTTATTATTTTTTTTTTATTTCGTTTATTCTTCTTTCGTGTTAGTATGAAAAAAATGCTGTGATATCAATCGATTACATACGTATAAATTAACGCGTGTGCATTTCGTACGGAGTAATTATTACGAACGTGTTCTTATGTTAAAAACTATCGAATATTATTCTACATGTTTCTTTTTTTTTTTTTCTTTTTTTTTTTTTTACCTTTCTTTTCTTTCACATATATTTTACATGAGTTAAAATGCACCCTCCTTGGTGCAAGTTCCTTATAACTCCGTTCTATTAACTCACGGTTTTTATACGCATACGCATGTATGTAAATATGTAAATATTTATGTATTTGTATGTGTGTTCGTGTTTGTATGTATGCATGTAGTTTGATTATGATTTCGTGTATTTATTTGTTCGATCAGGTGTATACGTGTGCGCGTGTCTGTATATGTGTATCGATATTACGTGATTGCGTGTACTTATGTATTTGTGTATTCGTAAGTTAAATAAAAATAACGTTAATTGTATGCATATCAAATTTAGTTTTCATAAGAATATATATATATATATATATTTTTTTTTTTTTTATATATTTATATATATAGGACTCGTTTGTTTCACTTTGTTCTTTTTTCTTTTTAATAACGCCTATCATATATATCGCATAAGTATGGATTTTTTATTTTTCTATAACGCATTTTAATTTTATAATTTACGAATCAAAGAAGTAATAACATTAATTTTTAATAATAACATCACACAACGACAATTGTGTATGCTCCATTTGATTTTTAGTTAACATCCTTTATAATCGACAATGTTACATTGCATAAGGCGATTTTGATTCTTTGACTTTGCAAGCAAGATTTGCAATTCCCTCCCCCCCCTCCATATTTGTATTTTAATTTTTTGTTTCCTCTTTCTTCTATCATGTTTTATAAAATACATTTCTTTTTCTTTCACACGTACACGCAATCACACGGACCATGCACACACGTTCTCTTTCGATTTCCTAGCATCTCCTTTCGCGAATATTTTAAATGAAAATATATTTATTTATTTATATATATATATATGTATATATTATAATAATATAAATATGATTTCTCTCCTCCTCATCTAATGGTTCATGCCTCTTAGAGAAAAGTTTGATAAATGTCTGAGGGAAAAAAAAAAATTAAATAATTCTTATAACCGGGTATAAAAATCGTGTAAGTGCATTTACCAATGTATGTATTTAATACGCGCGTACGAAAGCGCATAGTAAACGTGTGCTGTGTGTATGTGTGTGTGTGTGTGTGTGCGTACGAACGCGCGTTAACATTTTTGTTTTGTATGTGTTGGTAATTTGTGCGTTGTTCATATGAATATACATATACATACGTATACACATATAAATATATATGTACACATAATATATACATATTATACATATGCATAAATACGTGCTTCTAAAAAAAAAAAAAAAAGCACAAGTTAAAAAGCAAAAGAATCTATCTCTTCGAGGTAGGATCATTTAGAATCAATTAGGATCGTTTATGATCGAGCGAGGAGAGGTTGATGTGGGACAAGGGAGGAAGGGGAAGTGTTATATAAGGAAATTTGTGAAAATCATAGGAAGGATATTATATCAAGCCATTAAACATGAAATGTCTTATCTCGAAATGAAATGATTCGGAGTAATTGAACGTTTTCATGCTTATTGACCTAATAGTTGTTAAAAAGTTCGTTGCTTTCGATTTATCGAGATGCCACCTCTTTCGTTCAACCTTTCTCTCCCTCTCTCTTTTTCTTTCTTTCTTTCTTTCTTTCTTTCTTTCTTTCTTTCTTTCTCTGTCACTCCTCTACTACCACTCTACACCCTTTCCGTTCTCTTTCTTTCTTTTTCTTTCTTTCTTTTGCTTGCTCCACCTTCTCCCCATCCTTTCTCCCACCGTCCAAACCTTTTCCTCGTTACATTAGCTTCGCCTTGGCACACTCAGGACAGATAATGTCATCGCCGTCGGTGATGAAGCCACGGCCGACCAAGGAAGTTTTGCAACCAGCGCAGATGAAGCATTCGTTGTGCCAGTGTCTGTCCTCGAACGAAATGAAACGAGTACCTCCAATTCCTTTAAAATTCATTAGAATTTATTATAAAATTTATTAGGATAAAGATCAAATATAAAAAAACAAATTATGTAATTTGTATACCGGTGATTGGTTTGGAACAAGCGGTACATCTCTTGGCGAAAAGTTCGCCGAAGCAATCAGCGCAGTAAGGTTTGTCATCGCGCGACGTAAATCGTTGGCCTGCCAGCGAATTATTGCAGTTGCTGCAAGTAAAGCAATCCCTGTGCCAGGGTTCGTTCTTGTATGTCACTCCGCCACTGGTGATTATCTATAGAAAAAAATTAAAAAAAAAAACATGAAGACAAAAAGCACCCCCATGCTACCCAAAATAAAATATGAAAAACCATTGAAGGCCAACCTTGTTACATTTGACGCATCGAGTGGCAAACTTGTCCTCGTAACAACCGGCACAATAAATTTCTTGTTCCCTAGGGATGAAACTTTTCGTACCGATCGGATTCTTGCAAACTACGCAACAGAAACATTTCTCGTGCCATTGCCTGGTTTTGTATTCCATCTTCTTCGTGCCTGAAAAAATAAAATGAAAAGAAAGAAAGATAAAACAACGATTGGTACCACCAGGTGCAGCAAGCCGCCATTGTCTAGTCACGAAAACGATAAATATTTGAAAGACTATTGTTTCTTAACTCGCAAACGTATCATCGCATCGTATCGTATCGATCGATCAAATGAATGGGAGGAGGAGGAGGAGGAAAAGCCCCGTGGGCTAGCTTTCGAGGGTGCAACGGTAAATATCCCTTTTCTTCCTTCTATAGTCTAGACTGATGTTAAATGTCACGTGGAATTGCGTGCGGCGCCCAGTGAATTTTAATATTCCGTTTTACGATATAGGAAAGCATAATACAACACATATCCACTTTCTTATTTCAAATGTCTCCTTTAAACGCAACTCAAAGAACGATTTGAGAGAAAATTGCATTCTGTTAAAAAGAAAAAAATAAATAAAAAAAACAGTAACAAGTACTGTTCTCTTTTAAATTCTAATTTATGCAAAGAATACACGTGGCCTGTAGAAAGGTATATAAGCGAACGTAATAATTTGTCTCTCTCTCTCTCTCTCTCTCTCTCTCTCTCTCTTGATCGTTTGAATACAAAGCTTCTCTTAACCCTCGTGTATAATTTCCTTAAATTATAATCCATTAATAATAGGTTTAATTTCGTTAAAATATACGAGAAAGAATATATTATATGAATCAATGAAGACAAGAAAAAAAAAAAAAAAGATACAATGATACAGATATCGTGACATATTTTTCGTAAATCTCTTGGTCCAGCGTGACTCAAGAAACGATTCGTGACGTCACGATGGACAAGCAATGCCTCCGTATATGTACAAAGTCTGATGGGTCCAAGGTTGCAGATGTGGCAATCCATATAGGTACGCATCGTGTCGTAGTCGTCATAATCTTAGTTCGTCTTCTTTCGTTATTCAATGTTGCTTTAACTATGTTTATTCGTTTAACGATAATTCTAAGTTACACGGCTTATTAGCTTAGCGTGATTAGTTGCAACGATGAGATGATGATCGCGGTCTTTTTAAACGAAAAATAACTTTATTAAAAAAAAAAAAAAAAAAAAAAAACAGAGAGATTAGATAAATGAAAGATTAATGAAAGCATGTTCTATAAAGTATGTTTGTTCTATTCAATATTGAAATTATGCGATTCTATACTCGTTCCTTTGCGCGAAGTGATTAATTATTACCACAAATGGACCGATAAATTGAGAAGTTGACTCAGTTTGAGTCATCATCTAATAAAATACATACAGTATTATCCCAAAAAAAAAAAAAAAGAAAGATAAATACGAGAGAACATTTTCACGATTAATATAAAACGTTTTTCAAGGTTATCAATAAAATATCCTGACCTGTAACAACATCGCGTATTTTTGCGTGGCTTTAAAATAATAGGACGACTATATTATTTGGCGATATTATTTGGAATATTATGTCGTAAATGGGGAAAAAATACTCAATGAAGCATATGAATCGATAAGAAGTAAGGTCGTGTCGTGTATAAACTGCAAACGACATAGAAGAACCATTTTAAGGTGACATCACGCATATTAATATAATGCTATCGAGAGTCTTATCGATTTGGATAAATAATTTATGAATGGCCAATAAAAAACAAAAAGGAAGAAAAAGTTTAGGTTGCATTAAAAGCTTTTTTTCTTTTTTTTCACATTTTCAGTCTAGTCGATTGTGTGTAGAAAACGATATTAAATATATATCCTTGAATGTCATTTTTTTTTTATTTTACTTCGTTTTTTAAATTTATACTTAAAATATCTATTATCTCATATACTAGATTACGCAACACATTACCATCGATATTTATATAATGTAATCAAATAATAATATTTAATGTATTCAAGATCGAACAGATTTCTCCTAGTCGATTCGCATAATTTAGAAGTAGAAAAAAAGAAATAGAAAAAAGAAATATGAAAGGAAGAAATATAATAATTCATCAGTATCGATGTGTGATAAATCATACAGGAAATGTTTATACCTAAGCAACGATTATCTCATAGCTTGTGAATATCAATACTCCTTCTTTTCCTTTCTTTTCTTTTTTCCTTCGAATATTTTTTCAACAATTTTTCTCTACTTTGCTAAAAATTAAAACGAACTTATGAAAGTATTCATTAAGAGACAAGCAAGCGCATTCGTTAACATCATGCTTGCTGCACGATTGAGTACTCGTGATTCCCGATAAGGTGACGTTTAAAGGCTCCATCGTCTCGCTCTACTTTTTTCCTTTCGTGATTACTATTGCCACCACCTGTGTTGCCATCGTGACTCCAAATCGTCCCCCATCTTTATCTATATACATAATATCCTACTGTGTATCCTACTAGGTAACATGTAAACTATACATATACATATTCAACCCACGATCATTGTCCTTTCTCTTTTTCTAATCGATATAACAACTATGATATACAAAATAAAATGTCAAGTAATATTTTTGTAAAAAAAAAAAAAAAGAAAAGAAAAAAAAATTAAAATGTAGTGGTAATCACCTGGATCAGCTAATTTCTGATCTCCAAGAAGACAATCCTTTCCAAGATAACACCTAAACTTAGCATCACCTTCCAAAGGAAACATGCTGAGTATGGCAACATCCTCGTCATTTTCTTTAGCCCTTCTAATCCTTTCCTCGCCGACAGTTTTAGTTTGCAAATGAAGTTTACTCGAAAATCTTTCGCTCAACGTGTCGGTAGCCATTTTCCTTCTATATCGATCAGAAGCGAATTTGTTTGGAAAATACACTTGGAGAAAAAGACGATGATAACTCGTTTTAATAGAATTAAATTGGACACGCTTGTTGTATACGTAGGTGTCAATCTTCACGTCAAATCACGTGCCTTTTCACGATCTAAACAAATTATCTCGTACGTCATCTAATTCTCTTTCAGATGTTGTTATTTTAATTGAACTTTTTTTTCCCCTTTTCTTCGGGAGATTTCAAAATATCGAAGATCAATTCTTTTTCTATTCGTGTATTTTTGTTTTCCTTCCGAATTGTTAAGTTACACGCACAGCACCGTTTTGTTAACGAATAGCAGCAATACGCGCGTTTATTATTAGAAGAAGTTAAAAGATTGTGTATGAGATGAAAACCGGTTCGTTTGTAAGAGGTGGAATGAGATAAGCGTAAGATTTAAAAGAAGCACTGCTGCTAGAGCTCGCTCGTGGATAACTGCGAATTGTATTGGTAGCGGAATCGAGCCGTGCGATTAGCCCGAAGGTTTCTGAGCCACTGAGAGGGCAAGACCACTGCGTCGTCGTCGTCGTCGTCGTCGTAGTCGTAGTCGTCGTTGGGTTCCTGGAGTCACCGTAGCAACTCGTGAGCAAGCGCAAACTTTAACTTCTTACACTTTAGCGATGATAACTTCACTTTTCAAAAAGAAAATTCAATCCTATCCCTTCCTCCTCCTTTCATCCATATAATATCTCGTATAAACCACAACACTTTATTTATTTTTTTTTAAAACAATGTTTTTACTACTCGACACTCGATGTTTATCCGTTACTTAAGAAAAAAAAAAAAGAAAGAAAGAAAAAATCTTTATCAATTTTTATCTTATCATTTAAACAATTTAAATACTGATACGATGAAATAGATAGGGACGATCTCAATTGGATTATAATATAATAGCAATCGTATATGAATAATAACATATGTTTACACGAGAAAATTAATACTTCTTATATAGATTCTTAAAAGGATCGTAGGTAGATTTAATGTAATTATTTTTGAAAATTAATTTATAGTCATATTCAAATAATAATAATAATAATAATATCTGGAGTAAATAGAAAAAATCATTTTGACAAAATATAATTCAATGTCTCTTTGACAATTGTTTCTCTGTATATGGATTTAAGCGTTATGCATACGAATAAGTTGGTATACAAGCGTAGGAGTGTAAGGACTCTTTCGACTATGTACGATTATCATCACGATTCGTGTTTGTGTTTAAGAACCTTGACTCGGTTACCTTAATAAGATTAACCTTACGGGATATGGGGATACGTATCGCCTCTCTCTTTTTTTCCTTCGATCGTATCCAATGTCGCAAATCATTTTGTGACCTAAAGGTCGCATACGATCGATGGATCGTTATTTATAAAAATATCGAAATATAATATTATTGTAAACGTACCAGCACGGAAGATTTCACCGCATCCATCGCAACGGCTAGCAAATTGAGCGTCGTAACAGTTGCCGCAATAAATTTTATCCACCTTGCTTCCAAATTGTTTGTCCACCAAGGATACTCTGCACCTGTTGCAAAGGAAACAAGCCTCGTGCCAGTGCTTGTCCTTGTACGAAAGATCCTACGAAATGAAAAAATGAAAAAAATTATTTTTTAATTTATTAATAAATATTTCATTGCATCACATATTCTTCGTCTGTTGAGAGGAAGAAATATACAAAAGTGAGACGTAAAATAAGACTAACAATAAGTTGCTTCTATTTCGAGAAATGAACGAATTATTAACGCCTACGTTTGGCTTTAAAGTTTTGACGTTTCCGTTCAAACAATTATTATTATTATTATTATTATTATTATTATTATTATTATTATTATTATTATTACTATTATTTCTTCGGTCCTTGTTAAATCGTGACTTCTTTTTTACTCTTAACTTTGTTACCGATCGGATAATAGTTATTGTTTTTAGTCACGCATCCTTCTTTCCTGTTATGTTATTTAATAATTTATGTTTAACTCTCTGTTTTTCTCTCTTTAAAAAAAAGAGACGACATTAGTGACGTCATCAATGATTGAATCATCCTCGTTAACAGTTGTTATCTCTATCTCTTTTGCACACTCACTCTCGCTCGTCGTCCTTGTCCTTTGCGCATTAATTGCGACGTAAAAAAGAGACAAGAAGCAAAGAACACCGAGGTGATACGAAAGTTATCTTTCTTTCTCTTTCTCTCTCTATGTGTGTGTATGTGTGTGTTCTCACCTTCGAGTCAATACCAATGATTTTGTTACATTCCTCGCAGCCATTGGCGAAAACGCTCTCGTAACACTTGATGCAGTAAGGATGTTCGTCCCTGAGAACGTAACGTTGTCCTGTCAAGGATTCGTCGCACTGCCAGCAACAAAAATGCCCGCTGTGCCAGTCCTTGTTCATCGCCTTCGTATACTCGCCACTGAAAATCAACTGCAAAGAACAAAATTAACGATTCGTTAATTTATTGCATTCGTATCTTTTTTTTCTTTTTTTTTTCTTTTTTCGTGACATTTAATTAAATCCGTGTAAATCTGTGAAGTTTTCATTTTTATTTTTTGTGGAATATTATTTGTGACATTATCTGTGATTGTTTTATATAGTATGTAAATTGTAAGTATCTGGTATTGAACATTTTTTGTTGTTTTACTAATTTCTTCTTAATGTATGACGTTTAAAATCCTACAAAATTCCACTGCTAAACAACGATGAACGAGAATAACCTAATCGACCTTTTCGATCATTGATAGTGCCGAATTTACGAAGATAAGCGAATTAACTTATACTATGACGTAAGTTTTATCACATCTCTCTCTCTCTCTCTCTCTCTCTCTCTCTCTTTCTCTCTGTCTCTCTCTTATTCGTTTTATATTTTATTACTTTTTACAAACAAAATTATTCGTCAACATTATTTTCGTCAACGCGAACACGTTTACAATCACCGGAAACATTTACGACTTTGGAACATTCGACAACGCTATAATTTTCTTCTAATTATGTATATGTATATATGTATAGTATGTATAGTATGTATAGTATGTATGTATGTATGTACCTTTGATTAAGTGCCGTCGTATGTGCTGGCTGAGTATGTTTGTACGAAAATTTCGTTGAAATTTTTTGCAAAGGTATAAAAAATACCAAGTATAATAGTAATTAGATATTTTTTTAGTATATTTTTGGTCTTTTTGCAAACATCAAAGAAACGTTAAACGTGATTTTCAATTGAAGGTGGACAAAAGTTATATAGGAAAAAGTCATGATAGATGAACAGAAAAAGTTAATACTTATATGTTGTTCGTATGCGATCAAAATTGATTAGAAATGAATCGATTATTTATTTTAAAAGGGATAAGCAATAAAACAAAACAACACTTTGTTCGAAAATGTGAAAATGTGATAAAAGAAAAAGAGAAAAAAGGGTTCGCGAGAAATAAATTATAAGAAATCGTAAAGGGTAATGATAAAAGAATTGAAATCAGGGTGTATCATCAGCCAGCACATACTCTTCGATGGCATGATGATTGTTCTGCGTGCTGTCGATCTCGGTGATCGTGACCTCGGCGTTCTGATCGTGGCTCTCCCTACGTTTTGTCGTCTTCTTCACTTTGCGAACCTTTCGCTCGGTGGTCGAATACACTACACTGTCTACGTCCGCCATCCTATTTTTTTTCTTATTCCTTGTTTTTTAAATTTTATTTTATTTTAAATTTCTTCCTGGTCTTCTTCTTCTTCTTCTTTTTCTTCTTCTTCTCTCTTTTACTTTGTACCCTTTCCTTTTCTTTTCTATCTCCGATCAAACTCTATGTATACTTTGGAAGCTTTCCCTAATGAAAATTCAAACGTAGAAAATTTGGTAATATAAGAAAATATAGAAATCGGATTTTGAAGAAAAAACGAAAGGGATAACAGCAACAACAACGTCGTCGTCGTCGTCGTCGTCGTCGTCGTCAGAAATAATAAAGAAATTAATGAATAATATTAATTATATAAATTTAATCTAGTAGGGTTCGTCGCTCGTGATCGTGAAAATCAAATCGAAAGTCGCGAGTCGCGAGATCGTTCGTTTCGTGCCCAGCAGCTTTCGAGCTTGCGAACTGACTGAAATCTAGGATCGGCTTGCTCCGGGCGTCATCATATCGGGACGCCGAAAATAGCGTCCCGACGACTCCAGAAAACGCCGCGCGCTTCCCTCTTTCCTCCTCCTTCTCATCTTATTTTTCTTCTCTTCCATCACTGGCCGGACGCTCCTACCAATCCTCGGTGCAGTGTGCCGGGTGCAACTTTTCTGCGATATGTGTTTCTCTCATTACCTTTCTCTACCTCTTTCAATTCGTCTCTGTTTCTATCTAACAATAATATAAAACTTGACCGTAATAATCTTTTTCTTTAGGTCATAGCCCTCAACATTTGTGTCAACCTTATTATTTTATTGTATTTTATTTTTTTTTTGTTTATTTTTACTTTGGCAATACTTTTTGAATAACGTTTCATTCATATCTAAGATCATTTTTCCGCTTGGATGTTTTTCTTTTTTTTTATTTTTTTTTTTTTAGAAATATTCATTTCATATCCTCGCATACCGATCGAGAAAATCATTCTAAATAGATCTAGCAAGCTGCTCTAATGGTGTCTGTCGATATGTAACTTCGCTCAGTTGCTATAAACTGCTTCTTGCACGCATCTGGTTTGCGTTTACACGGCGGAAGTATCAATGGAAAAATATACGAAATCGTAATCGTCTATTCGGGATAATCTTGTGAATTCTTTTATTATTCAAATGATAATTTAAATATATGGTCATTTGATATTTACGAATGAAATAAATATAACGTGTTACTTCTTTTCGATGAATAAAATGTAAAAAAAGAGAAAACAAGTTAGAACGAACGATATCTAAATTTAACGATAATAGTTTCGTCCAAATCTTATCGTTGAGAAAGTTTTCGTAGAACACATCTTCAACCCTAGCGCGACATTTTGATCGTTTGCCAAACAGGTGGTTCTTCGACTCCTCCGTTGAGAGGGCGAAGTGGGCGGAAAATAGAATCACGTTTAAAATATAGAAAAAGAAGTAAATACGGGTAATTGGGTCGGAATGTTTCACACATCACCAATAACTTCCACATCATCCACCCACGCAAATTTGTTGTTAACTGTTTTTAACTTCTTTTCAAATTCTTCTATAACTTTTTATCGACTCATTTTATCTAAAAAGCGGCTCGTTCGTTGTTATGACTAGGAGGAGGGAACAATAAACTTGAAAATTGAATGACTTTTGAAAAAGAAAATAAAGGAACAACCGCGTGAGAGAGAGAGAGAGAGAGAGAGAGAGAGAGTTTCAGAAATTTATCAAAATAACTTTTAAATACGAGATAAAATCCAAATACGAGGAGGAGGACGACGACGTCGTGTAACTTAATCCGATCTGGACATCCAATGGAGAATAAAAATATGAAGAAAAAGAAAAAGATGAAGAAGAAAAAGCAAAAGCAGAGAAAGAGAGAGATGCAAAGGAGAGGTAGGTCGAATTAAAAATATATTTTAGAAAAAGAAAAGAAGTTTCGTCGATGAAATTCTTGTTGGAGATGGCGACGATGTCGAGGCAATGGCGGCAGTATCCTCGTGTAAATGTCGAGCTCTATGCTTGCGCGATATATACGTATATTATTTGCAGACGAGTATGAGATTGATATTTTGGGAGACCCTACACGAGGCACACGGCACCAATAAACGCCGCAAGTAGGCACCCAATAAACGCGACCATTTCGTACAAATATTAAATACCTTTTCTTTCCATCAAATTCTTTCATTTACATTTTATCTTGTTATGTCTTTAAGAAACTTTCAAATGTTCATGTGTCTACGTATGCGTATTCGAATTTTTCTATCTTACATACTATACCAATGCTTCAAAACTAATTTTCATGAATTAGAATTTAATGACAAAATATCTACGAGAAAATTTGTTATTTCGATCGAGTACACGAAATCATATGACGAGTGTAGGCGTGAATTCGCCCACCAACTGCGACCATGAACGCGACCGAGAAAGAAACGATGCTGGTAAAATAGTGGGTTGCTGTATTTCCAAATATCGCGATGTTTCATAGGACGAACAAAAATGATTCTCTCGTGAAATTCGAGATGAGACTTATCTTTCTCGTGAACTCTCAAACTATACTCATCGGATTACCCAGAAAGCTTTGTTCCGATCGGTGTCAGGTGTGGTGTATTCAATGTGTCCTTTTCCGTGGGTTGAACTCACGTCTTCCGCGCTGACGTATTCCTCGTCGTCCTCGAAAGAGGACATCGACTTGACGAATAAAATTGTTTTTTCCTTATTCCCTCTCCCCCTATCATCCTTTTGGGTTGTTGACTCTGACTCTAAAATGATATCCCTGACCCTCTCGTAATCGTCTCTTCTAGCATCCTCGAAAGTGGAGATTTTCAAGGAACTCGATTGATCCTGCTTATAAGATTTTTCTACAGAAGTTATGGCACGTTCTGCGACATGACTATCAGGACAATCCTCTGTACTCGTAGTTTCGGTAGACGTTGATTTAAATCTTCTACGTTTAAAAGAACTCTTAGCACGTTTCTCACGAGAATCATAGTCTCGTTTGCTTTCTGACAAACCTAAAACAGGATGATTCTCCACTTGGAATTCCTCCGTTTCGAGTTCCTCGACAAATGATTTCTCATCAAAACTCGTTTGTACTTCTACAGAAACACTTCTCTTGCTTTCCGATCTAGATAGACTCGGGCTACCAGGAGGTGACGTGTTTGTCCATTCGTCTTTTAAAAGATCGCGTACCGTTTGAACAGATATGTCTGATTTACGTCTCTCAGGTTCGCGTAATCTCTTTGATCTCTTTGTACTAAGATTTTCCGCGGATTTACTGATCTCGGTGTTCTTAGATTTCAATCTCGTTGCTTTTCGTACGATAGTAGAAGTTGATTGCTTGATTTTAGATTTCTTCAATGACTGCTGATGTTTGTCAACTTCTATTTCACTTTCTGCCAAGTCAATGTAATCCGATTTCGTAGAAACGTCCGGTGATTTCGACTTTAGAATGGGTCTCCTTAAAATCGACGCATCTTCGTCATCTGATTCGTTACCGGATGAAGGAGAATTCTCTTCGTACCTCGCTGTATCTCTAATCGGTGATACATCAAATGATTTCGTAGTTATTCGTTTTTCCAAAAGATTTTCGTCAAAAAATATCTCAGATTCGTTGTTCAATAGTTCAGTAGATGTAAAGTTAGAAATAGGTGTCGGTACATTAAAGTATCCTTCCGATTGTTCGGCAAACGTAGCTGCAGTAACCTCTGTACGTTCGTTGACCTCGTGAAAGAGACGTTCGAAATCGGGATCAAATAATTTCGATTCGGATTTAGTAAGAAGATCGGCAGTACTGCAATCGGAAAGTGTATTGGCGTCAAAAGTTGGATCTATCGATCGAATTTCACTTCTTATTCTCAAACTGTATTCATGAAGGTTTTCCAACTTATATTTGGCGCCAGAAGATAAATCGAGATCTTTCGAATGACCGATACCGCAGAGGGAATCGTGAGCGGTAAATCCACCTTTAGGACGATCGTGATAAGACAAACAAGTTGTCGGCGGATCGATCCGAATAATCGAACGATCGGATGCTCGATTAAAACACGTTAACAATTCAAGGACTCCAACGCAACCAACGAGCACCGACAAAAGTAACCCCATTTTTCCTCTTTACTTGAAATGTTCTCAATTCGATTACTCTACTCGATTACTCTACTCGTACATGCCATTCGATGATCGTTAAAATATATCTTCTCTAACCGATCTCTTACTTCGATAAAGATCAAAGATACAAAAGGGAGATTTCTCAATAATAATCCTTTATATACGATGAGTTATTACACAACGATCATCAAATCGGTTCAACACTCCGCGAAATCATTTTATTGGCACAAGATCGTTTCTATTAACATTTGATGCTACCTTTCCAAGTTCAATTTCTGGCTTAACGAAGAACTCAGTCTTAGATTTTAGATGATCGCGATGATAGCCATTAGCATCGAGATATGTCAACTTTTTCAAATATATATGTATATAATATAATAATTCTATAAATACATCAAGATGTATTTTTCCAAATGAATTTATCACGTGGCATAATAAATTCGATCATTTGTTTTTGACGATTTATCATCCAAAGATCGAATCGGTAAATACAAAACGGAAGATCTTCTTCGTCCATCTTCCTCTTCCTCTTGTTCCTCCACCTCCTCCTCCTCTTCTTCTTCTTCTTCTTCGTGTTGCGATTTTCGAGATTACTGACGTAAGCAGAAGAAAGAGACGAGATTACGTAATCCTGAGAAGCAAAAAGACACCCACGCTCGACTCGGTTTATTATGTCCACTACGTAACACGGACCCACGTATTCCTCTCCTATTCTCTATCTACCTCTTTCTTTCTTTCTTCCTACCCCTCTCCTCAACGGTCCTTTTCTTTTTTTAACGACGCAAACGGACATATAGTAAACGTGGTCAAAAACGTGTGTTGTCGGGAGTCTTCTACGGATAGGTTTTTAGTTTTGCTGTGAAAGAGATAGGTAATAGTAGATCAAAACTAAGAACGAACGAATGGTTAACAAATAAAATAAGATTTAGGTTGAATAATGTAAGGGGTGGGAGAGGGGGTTTTGGTTATCAATCACAATATTATCGACAACTTTATCTATCTTATACGAGCGGATCCGATGAAGCACTGTTTTATTTCCGCGAGCGGAAAGCAAAGAACGCTGAGATCTGTTCTACTCGTCGTTGGTTAGCCGCCACCGTCGCTGTCGACTCGATGCGGCTAAATTCTATACTTAGAAACGAATAACCCTGGATGAATAAATCGGTATCTATTAGATTAGATAGATATATGCCAATTAATTTGACAATAATTTCTATAATAGAACGATCAATTAGATCTTTTCGTTTATACCGTGAAACTTGTATAATGTAACTTGTACGAAATTGGAGAATGTCAAGTGTGCTTGCTGTGTATGTCAGAGAAATATTAATGTACAAGAATAAACTGAAATATACGATCGTTCACATAATTTTTCTTCATTACAATTTTAATATGCCGAAATAAGTGAAATTTTTAATCTGTGATTAAATACAGAATGTGAATTTGTTAATAGGTCGCTGTTTTTTGCTCCCCTCTCCCCCTTGAAATCATATTTTTCAATTGTTTCATGTCATACAATAGATGAGATGATCTTCTTTCCGTTACCTCATGGCGTCTTATGATTTCATCGTCGAGAGGATCTTCGGCACGCGCTTTGCGCGCGGTACACCCTTTTGGCTACTCTCCAAAAAGATATCGAAACGAGTACGAGCGAGCTTATCGAACTCTCGATGATCTATATTTATGCCCCTAAATCGATCCAATTTTACGAGGAAAGTCATTATTTATGAGGAATCTCTCGACTATATCGACTCATGGAAAAATAATGATATATATATTTTAAATTCCTTTCAATTAATATTTCACGTATTGCATCGGATTGGAAAATTAAAAGAGTTTTGAGAAATTCTCTCGAAGGATCTGAAACTTTCTGCTCAAGTCTTGTGAGGATGAGGAAAAGGAAGATCCTTGTTTGCTTCTTAGCAATTTTATGACTGGCGCCAAAAATAAACGCATCCTCAACAGTCTATCGGAATAGGGAGCAAAAATAAATCGGCGCTTAGCAGTGTGTCTCCGTTTGACTCGTTTAAATCTGACTTTCCGCGTGCTTGCACGGACGACAAGTAATTAAGACGAAGGACCATAATAATTTGTCTATAATTATCATTTTATTTGTTTTTATTATCCATGGTAGGGATAAAAGAAAATATTGGTAATGATACTTGAACAATACGACTGTTTTTAGAAATGCAAAGGGTTAATTGAAAATAAGAAACGACCCCCTCCCCGCCCACCTCCCCCCCCCCCGAAAAAAAATAAAATAAAATCTTATAAGTATATAATCTAAGGTAAAGGAAGTATCATTGAAGAAAGGTAGAAATTAGTCGACCTCCTTGCCATGAAAGATGTTTCTGGAGGGAAACGGAACAATGCCAATGCTATTTCCGTCGATGATCGAATCTGAGCATGCCACGGTCGAAGAAAAGCGTGCCACCGAATCTTTAAAGCCCCTTTTCAGCTGACCGAATTAGATCCGCGAAGCAGCCGCCGCCACCGCGGCTACCACCACGTAGGACGACCTTCCTTCACACGAACACTTCGAACCTGGTTCCACCATGCTCTACCTGGCTCTACCGGGTCCTACCCGATAACCTAATCTTTCTGTTTTATTTCCTGGAAAATGTTTCCTAAGACATTCGTTAAACTTTCCTTATCCTTTATTCATCTTTCCAATTGCCACTTTCATGTAAAGTTAACTATTTTATTCGTAAAACGATGTTCATCGTTTAAATACTTCTTTTTTTTTTTTTTGTTACCAATTTCATTTATTTTTCTGTTACAAAATTGGGTAGAGAATTAATTATTCCCCTGCCCTCTCAAAAAGTAAAGGACTACATTAGAGAAATGATTTTTGTTATTCGAACAAACGATTAAATCAAACCTACGCGCGCTCGTAAATGACAATCTATGTTTAACTGAAACAAAACAATTATCAAAACGTGAAAGAATGTATCTTTCGAAATATTTAAATTTATATTATACTCCCATTCGTTGGCTGGGGAAGCTTATTTAAATTCACATCGAAATGAGATGATACCAGAAGAACTACCGAACGATAATGTTTTCTAATTTATTACTCGGCACACGTTGTTTATAAAACGTCAAATCCAAATGTCCAAAGTAATGTATCACTGGCGAACGAATAAGTAGTCCCCACGAACACTATAAATCAATTTTAATCCTTTCAAAAAGAGACGACCCCCATATACCTTATCTTTATTCTCTACAAAATATATTCTATTATAAAATAAAAAAATATTGAGAGAAATATGTTCATTTATTTATTTTGCAAAATATTTGTTCGCGTTTAATACTTACAACAAACAGTACGTGGATTTTAAAGTGCACCGTCGGTTTTAACATCAACGAATCGAAAATAGATTTTAAACGTTAGAATTTTAAGTTGGAAACTATATGTATAGGAGGTTGTTGCGTCATTACGTTGTAGGTAACGCTTTGCATTTGTATAAAGGCAGCTTCTTCCTCGGTTTAAAGCTCAGAACATCGTTGATACTGCTGAACCTCTGTTACTGCACGCTCATAGAGAACGTACTAACTACTATTTTGTTTTTCTTTTTTTTTTAATCTTATTATCAATAATATTCTCATCGAGTTACACTTACCAATATACGTACACGCGTAGCTTTCTTCGTAGCTTTTCTCGTTGGTTAGATTACAAGAAAATAAAAAGAAGGAAGAACCTGTTTTTTTCTTTTTTTTTTTCGATTATCAAAGGTTTTTTCTAATGTTACGCGACGGAACCTTTTACACGAACGATATTAACTTATTCGAGATTCGTTTTCTTTTTTAATTAAAAGAGAAAGATAAAGAGAGAGAGAGAGAGAGAGACAGATAGAAAAAGAAAGAAAGACAGAGAGAGAGAGAGAAAGAGATAGATAGAGTTCGTTCATTCGAACAAATCTCTACTTTATTGTAGAAGATTGTACGAGAATCGTGTACCTTCGATGACTGGCTCTAATAAAAGACGAGAACGGGTTAGGTCTCTTCTGGATAGGTCGAGATCGTGGTGGGAGCTTCGACACGAAGTCAAAATAGATTACCGACCTCTTCTCTTCTCGCAAACCGAATTAACATTTTCCCTTAGATTTTAGTTTCGAAGTAAGAAAACCATTACATCAACGTACATTTCTTCCAATTGGAAAATTTCGAAAGCTTGTAATATCTCTTACGAAAAGTTCAGCATATCTAATGAAGGATGCCAAGAGTTGGATGGCGCAAAATCTCTTACTTTGAATTATTATTCAACTACTATATATATTTATTTATGAATGTGCACCGATCTATCAAACAGCCATGAGTCATAACAATATTTCGACATTAATAACAAATTGAATTATTTGAGTTATTTTGATAAGAGAAATATGTGAAGAATTTTTGGAAATATGTTTTTCTTTTTCATTTGCTAGTTTTTTATTTTTTTTTTTTATTTCGAATATATAATAACATTTATATTTTGTAATAATAAATAATGAAATAATTTCTCCACACTGTGTTCGAGCTTGGAAAATTTGATCATAAATATATTGTCATGACTCATTGTACGTAACTTATCATTAATAAATGTTGCATCGCGTGAATAAATAATATTGTATTGCTTAAATAATTCACTATTGCTGAATTTCGTGGGTGACGAATGATCGAGTTTGATATTCTCGTTCTTTCCATCTTTCCTCGATCGCTATTTTCGTTTGTCTAAATAAAGCTAGCTAGTTGTGTTGCGTCGTAGAAGAAGACAACGATACGAAATTGCACTATTTTATGTGTAGTAGTAGTAGTATTATGATCCAAATATTTCGAAAATATTCACTCAATTTTCTATTTCCTAAATTTGTTCTCTTCTACGTCGTCCAATTAAAATCGTATTATTATTATTATTAATTAATAATAATCTATATACTAATGATGCCGTATTTTCGTGTAGTACATAAATAATCACGACGATTTACGAAAGATAAATTAAGCGAATCACAACGAAAGAGGGCACCTGATTAATGTTCTCTCCTTGATGATCATCGTATTTAGGTCAACGCCGGAATTTCAGGTTTCCCGCGATTGAAAGCAACATCATCAACGAAGTCAGAAAAAAATTCTTCAAATCGAGATTCAAGTAGCTTTAATAAATTTATCACTTTCCCATAAGTGGTTAAGAACACAATACGATCGTGCGTTTGTTTGTTATAAAACAAATTTAACTTTAACTAATCAAAATTTATAATATCACATCCGAGTTTATTTCAACTTGAATTCAAATATTTGATTCTTTAACATTATCAACGTTACCGTCGATAAGGCAGATCCCTAATGTTACGATCAACTTCGTTGATCATACAAACTTTCTTGATTTCTACTTTAACTACCGTAAGATAATTATCGTTCGATGATAATTTTATCTACGTTTAACAAAATGAACACCTGTTGAGATTTAACAAGAACACGTTGACGAAGCTAATATTTTTTTCTTATAATTCGTACAAAATGATGAACATTATAGAAATATACATGTATATGAGATACTTACTTCGTCACAAGCCGAACACCGAGGTTTTAGTTGCTCAGCATAATGTCTTTCGCAGAATATCATATCTTCGTGTACGCAATAGGCAAGATCCACCAAGAGTTCTTTGCAATCATTACATCGAAAGCATGCTGGATGATGAAGTACTCCTAATTTACTCGCCAATACAGCGAGACTACCATACTTTAAGGGTTCTAGGCAAGCTCCACAACACTGCAATAAAACAACGATTACTTGACCATCTGCAATGTTTCAATAACTAAAAACAGTTCTCAAGTGCATTTCAAATCAAATATGAAACGAAATATCATACTTTATGATGTGATTTGTGTGTGTGTGTGTGTTTTTTTTTTTTTTTATTATCATTAACTATATGTACTAACCAAATCTTCTTCAACAATTTCTTGAACAGTACCAATATCCAAAGCTATCTCATTTCTCGCAGCCATAAAATCATCTGCGCTGGAAGCATGTTTTAAATCGAGATAACGACAGTAAGCTCTTGCCAAGTCTTGTTTAGGAAGTTGGAAGGCTAACTGACGATCTCTGTGTCGTTCACCAGGTGTACCCAGTCTTGGTACGGATATTTCTGGTAACGTTGAGAAATATTCGTCCACCTAAAAACAAACAATGAATCTTTAATACATGTAACGATTTTATATAAATTAATCGATATTATACATGATATAGAAACTTCTTCTTTTTCTTAATAGTCGATGTTTAATTTCGTATTAAATTTACAAAATACAACCGCTGAATGGCTAATATACAACGTGAAAACGATACCACTGTGCATATGTGTGAGTATATTGAAAATAAACTTGAAACGTAAACTCGTAAACTATCGAGCATTCGTGGTGTACGTACGATCGTATTCGTGCCAAGTCCCTAATCAGCTTAAAACTCGTAAGACTTTAGAAAACATCGTAAATGCATTTGGAAGTAGTGCCATCAAACTAGAGTACGAGGATACCACCCAGTGGTGGTGTTGGTTCGCGAGATTGAAAAACCAAACGGGGCAAAACGTTTACGAGAAAACACCGTTGTCATTTGGATGATAAAGGCCAGGACCACCTAACGTAACATTTTACAGAAAATAGTCGAATTTGGATGGACGCCAAGTTGATTCGTTTGCTCGTTCTCGATCATTCGCATATGAATATACTGGAGAACATAAACCGTTTCGTTAAATCATAATATTACTACTTCAAATTATCTTACTAGCATGTAAATATCGTAAATATTATACAATTATTGTTACCCCGATCTGATGAAATATTTATTCGAAATGAACTGAATTGAAACGATTTGTTTTATAATAAAATTAATAACCTTATGAGGTGGCAATCCAGGAGGTGCCCATGCCAATCCTCTTTCTCTTGGATCAGAGAAACCAGGAAGACCATTTGATTCGTCTGCTTTTAGTCCTAATCGTGACCTAACGGATGCCCATTCTTCGTGACAAACATCGTGATCCTCGCGAGGACACTTGCAACTCGTACAATTTTTTCTGAAAACAAAACCAAAAATACGCATGATATAAATATTATATGTGTAAAAATGCAACACGTGATATTTGTAGTCTGTTCCCTTTTTATATTAATTAAAACCTTTAGAACAGATATATTACGGAGGATAAACATTTACGTTTGTTGCTCTTTAATTAAAACGAAAATGCTCGCTTGTTATCTCGTTGACACGTTCTTGATGAAGTTGCCAATCTAATTTTATTACCTTACACGTAAGTTGTAGTACAACTCATAGTGCTTTTTTTTTTCAACCTTGCTTTACTTAAGTGGGAGATGAATGCGTCAAAACGATCAAAATAATATTTCACATACATTGATGACAGACATACACATGTACACGTAATCGTATTATTAAAGCGATTAAAACAATTATCGATCCCTATTTCATATACATGTATATAATCTAAGACTTTAGTTAGATATACTTTATATTTGTACGTATATAGAAAAGATGCATTTGTCAGGGAACGTTTATCGCGTTTCTACCGCACCCTCTTCCGGATATATCAGCACGAAGGCCACCAACCGAACAAAGTAAATTGCAAGGGGTTGCTTTTTTTCTCCCCTTTTTTTATTTTTCCTTCTTTTTATAATAGAATGCTATATCATCATCATCGTCGATCGAGGATTTGATAATGAAGCATTTTACGAGATCATGTGAAAGGTGGTGGATGCAACGTAGATATGTGGATGATGCGAAGAAAAGGGGAAAATAAGAAGAACTATATATCTATATCATATATCAAAGACGGTTTATAACGTGTCAAGTAAGCCGGTAAGCGTTAAATTTAACCTGGTCTTCCTGGTTATTCGTGGATCGCGAAGATCGAAAGAAATACGATCATTCCGAGACAGGAAGAAGGGGGCTTTCTCTCTTGGAATCCTCCAACGCACAAATTATTACGTACGTAGGAAAAAAATATTCTTTACGTTCGATAAGATCCCGTAAACTTACGTTACTCAACGAACGTAATTAAAGGATTGGAAATATATCCAAGGACGAAGAAAATTGCATCTTTCTTTTTTCCCCCTTTTTTTTCTTTTCTTTTTTTTTATTACGTTCGCTACCACGATCCTAATTAAGTACATTCTCTCTTATTTTCTTTTCTAATTTTTTTCATATAACAACAGAGTATTTGTGTGTGTTATAGTATTATATGTAACAATAAGTATGACAAATGAAGCGAAGTTTTAGATAATATTTCACATATTTGTGAAACTTAGTTGCGGATAAAATGTACGTACCTATTATAAATTATGCATCACGTATATATGTGATATGTTAAATTAAAACGGCCAATCAACGACGATGTCACGCGTAAATGACGCGTGAATAGTATACGTGACGTTTTGACAAGAATATATAGATATAATATGTAAAGTATGTGAAAACTTTGTTCGTAATTTAAAACTTCGTAGGCGTAATGTTAAAGTATAGTAGTTACCTAACGATCAACTCGAACAACTCGAACTGATCGAAGACCTTACAGTAAAGATGTAATACCCTGACGCAGGCCGATTTCATGCCAGGCCAAGGAGCCAGACTTAGATCCAAACCATCTTCTTCGTTATGAGTCTCGTTAATGGCGAGACTTCGTTTTAATTCAGCACCGCAGATCGTAGGATAACGATTTCTTCGATCCAACATAGGATTTCTTTTACACGACGATCCCGACAAATCTAAAGAACTTGGTATAGACAATGCACCACGATCAATCTCAGCACCTGACAATGTTGTATATCTGTCACGACGATCCAATGACACTGCTTTCCTATAAAATTCCTTTTCCGAAACAGTAGGACACCTTCCACGATTCATCGAATCACGATTCATGGGTGGACTCATAGCTCGCATTTTTGGCTCAGGTATTTTCACCCTTAAAACGAGCGGTTTACCGCCCGGTTCCGGGACGCACATCACTCTTACCTCGGTCATCGTAACCTCTTGTTGACCACCTGGCCCTTTAGGGCTCATCTTCTTTTACCCTTACTTTGATTTATTTACGTCCAACCCCTCTACTCCTTCTCCTCCTTTCCACTGCATTTTACTTTGATTTATTTATGAGATATTGTTGATGAAATATCATTTTTCGATAGAACTTTTTCAACATATTTCAATCTTACTAATCTTCAATATGGTGTTCTTTCAAGCTCAATTTTCCGATTGTTTTTCACTGAGAAAACGAAATTGGAGTGTCGTACCTTGTAGTTGAGATATTCCTTTGATAAATCTTACTAACATAGATAGAGGATACTCGAGCATTCACGAAAGATAATTACATTACGATTTAATCCAATGTTTTTCTTGTAAATCTTTCAAGGGACACCAATTACATGGTGCTTGACAAATTTAATTATAATAAAAAAAAGTAATTGTGTATTATGATTAATTATTTTTCCCCTTCGTGATTTGTTCCTCGATAGAAATGTAGGTTTGGATTCAATTAAGGATCAATAATATCGGATACCAATCGCGTGCGTTGATTCTAACGTAAAGAAAAGTATTCTTCTTTTTACGACCGCTAAGATTTCACGTATAGATCGTAATTATTGGGCGCGTCCAATCGAGGCTAATATAAGGGTGGTTTAGTACACGATATGGTTTTTAACAAACTAATCAAATAAAGAACGATCAGTTACTTTATTTGGAATTGGACGATTTTGACGTTTTTAAATGAATCATCATCTCGGTAAGGAAGTGTACGACGATTAGTCAGTCAGTCCGTGGAATTGCACCAACTTGCTCAAATATTCCTGCCAAAAAGTTAATTCTATGCTATGAAATATTCTCTATCGAATAAAAAGAAAATATGACGATAACGAATATAGGTAGCGATTGCGAAAACAAATTGTGCTAAAAAAAAGAGAAGCTCATCGATGAGATGCGAGACTTTATCTAATGGTTAATAATTAAATCAACATTTACTATATCTCGTCTCGATAATAGTAGGATACGATGATGATACGAAGAAAAATGTAAAGAATATAAACCCCGGATTTTTGATCTTAAAGTATATTTCTGCCAACTGTTAACACCTACGCAAACGTACGCACACGCACACGGAAAGAAAGGAAAGAGATAAAAGAAAAAAAAAAGAAAAGAAGAGAAATGTTAAACGATCTAACAACGAAATGGTTCTTACATTCGTTAGTAATAAAGTTTATCACGATGGCGGGGACGGGGACGGGGATGGGGATGGTCGAGGATAAAGGATTAAAGGCGCGAAATTTGAAATGAAGATCTTTGTGGAACGCGCGCGAAAATTCAAAGTTAATATTAGCGCATGCGATTAACGCGTTTATTTAACGAGACACGGAAGAGTGCATCCACGGAAGGAGCGTACTTCAAACTGGCGCCATGAGCTTCGACGACGACGTAGATAGGTGTGTACCTATAGTTAATACCGGGTGGTACGAGAAGCAGCGCGCCGCTTGCTTCTCCGTTACGTTTAGCGCAGGCGCGTGCGTTTCATCTTTCTCTTTCTCTCTTTAACATCTTCCTCCCTCTTTTTCAATGTCTTATGTGCGCGCGACGTCTTCTTCTTCACCGTCGTCTCCTCATCGAAAGCTTCTTCTTGTTCTTCTTCTTCTTCTTCTTCTTCTTCTTCTTCTTCTTCATCATCATCTTCGTCTTCGTCTTCTTCTTCTTCTCCAACGCAAATGCAACGCAATATTGGAGGAAGAGAGGTAACTGCTCCAATTAGATACGCCACATAACACGCTTACACTCGTGCCTGGATTTAAAGCTCTTCGAAACGAATGAAAATCGTTTGTTTTGACGCGAGAAGACAGACAACGCGAGTTTGGTAAACGACGACGTTAACCTACTAAGAACGGATGACACTATTAAGAAAATCATATTTTCATCTGACAACATTCTAAAGATCTTCTTCCTGTATTATATTTGTTCCCTTTTTTTTTTTTTTTTGACATCATACTCTTTCGTATAATATATATTCATTTTTGTATAGAATTCTTTTTACTTGAATGATCTCTATATACTTTGTCCCTGTAAGTATACCATGTAGTTGTAATGACGAATTATTATGTCGACAAGTTTTCTAAAGAAATATTATTATCGTTATTATTTGAAACAATTTATCTGTATGTCTTTTTTTTTTTTTTCTTTTGAAACATTTATAAGCAAGCACTTATTGAATAAATAAATTGTTTAAGAAAGAAAAAAAAATAAGAAAAAAAAACGAATATACACATGAAATGATGTTAAAAACTGGACAAATATTTGCGAGTAGTAAGTTGTTATTCAAAATAATCTCGTGTATTCTGAAAAGATGTAGAAAAAAGATAGCAGACAGAGTTAAAGTTGCTTATAGCGAGTGTCGAATTGTGAACAGCCACGTGAGTTGATTCGTTCGGTTGGGTCGTACGTTTAGAAAATACGAAATAAGATGATGCGACGGATACATAAGCCGGGTAAACGCAAGGTGGACACGAAATACATACTTTCGCTTTCTTATTTCCTTCGGTCATGGTCTCCAATGTGAATCACTGCTATTTATATACTTCTTTACTCCTTATGCATGGTAGACGACGACGACGACGACGACGACGATGATGGGCTTATACACACACACACATTTAAGCTTGCATGCACGTTCACAATCGTAATACTAAACGTTTCATTCTACATATCACGCATTGTGGATAGTTATTACATATCCTCGTACACACTTACAACATGTATATGCTTACGAATGCATTCGTAGAATCGGATAATCTAATTTGGCGCCATGTACGATTCGTCAAAGGCATTCCTTCCTGACTCGCGTTTATTTTTTTTTTCCTTTCTCATCATTCCTCTTCTACTTCTTCTTCTTCTTTTTTTACTTTTCTCATTTCTTTTCAAGGAAAAGAGACCGATAATTCTACGGTCGTCGGGGTTGCTTGATTGAGAAACGTAAAAGGAAATGAATCGTTACGTCTGACGTGACTACTCTCAAAAGGGGGATGATAAGATTAAACAATTAATCCTACGAACGAGATCATTTTCATTGTATTCTTCATCGCAAATGTGAATCAATTATATTTGATATATTTTTTCTTTTTTTCTTTCGAATGAACATTTAGATATTTTATTATTTTCAAGAATTGTTAATCCTATGAACAACTAATACACATTCATTTTTTAAAATGGTAATCCTGCCAAAAAAAAAAATCGTGATTACGTAAACGCTTACGTGTTGTTAATGTAACGTTTAACATCAAGATTATATTTGATATAAATAAGCAACGATGTCTGTTAAAGATTATCGATAGGAAGAAGTCACGTAAATTGATGTTCAAAAAAAAAAAAAAAAGAAAAAAAAAAGAAAACTTGATAAAGAATAAGAAATTATGAAAGAAAATGTAAATCCTTACAAGATTGAAAGGTTATCGTTGCAAGGTTCCTCATAAGTGTAGGTAGATTCCTTTTCGATCGGAGGTGCACCAATCGGTGATGCATTAGGAAGCATCAAAGATGCAGACCTTCGAGGTCCTCGTCTTCTCATTGCAAAATTTCTTTCCCTCGAAGGAAATCTCGGAGTTTTCTTCTTCATCTCCGTCAACTCTTTCACCGATAATCGATCTTCCCAAACCATTTTGTTTCTTTTTTTCTTAATTTCCTTTCAAAAGTATGTTTATTATCCTTTCGGAGTGTAGTTCCTCTCATCTACTAGAAGAAGAAGAAGTTGAAGAAGAAAATAAAGAAACACACGATTCCCCTTTGGAAAATGTTCAAAGACTGGCTGAACTACTTGAACGAGAACCGTGATCGTTCGTGGTTAAAGTTAAAAGAAAAAGTAGAAAGAGATATAAAATAACAACACACCAAACAGAAGGGTTTAACACTTAAGAAAAAAAAGAAGAAAAAAACGAGTTATATTTATAATAATATGCTGTTCACACAACTCGATATTGATAACGAACAAGCTTGAAAAGGAAACACGCTCGGACTGTTCCGACCTTCGAGAACGTGATAAAACTGAAACAGATAGTTGAATGTTTTAAGACAACGCGGCCATTTCCCCGTTCATTCCGTACTACTGATTCCCTAAATTGAATTAACTATAATGTAATAATAGATTTGCTTACATAGAGACATTTTACCTTTTCCGTACTAATTTATATCAATTTATATATATATATATATATATACGTCAATCAAAACGAATAACTTTCACACGAACTGTCATCGTCAAACTGACTGCACCGTCGTCGTCAGTAATGCACGACAAATACACAACAGGTATTAAAAACGAGTGTCTAGTTCAAAAGAAAGGAACGGAGAACCTTGGAACTTTGGACTCTTCCTTGTTCACAACGGACAACGAATATAATGTTATTATAATGTATAATACACCTCTATATTACGTCATCATGCGTTACGTTTATGCCACGAGCATATAACCTACTTTGAATTCAAAAAAAGGAGAAAAAAAGATATTAATGAAAAACAAAAGAAAATATTTGGTCTAATCTATATAGAATATATATATATATATATCATTTGACGCAAATTGTTTTTAATCGTTGGTAAGATTTAATGATTAAACGATAAAGTTTCGTTTTATCACAACACATATAGTATATATATATATATATTACAACACACCTGTCTCTACTTATCGACGATAATATACGTTCAATGAATAAATAATTTCTTGATTATTCACACATTCTCTCTCTCTCTCTATCTAATTAATTTGAAAAAAGTATAAATAAATAATAATCCTTATTTAATGATTTATTACAAATAGAGGTGATTATTTGAAAGTTTATACGAATATCGTATGGATTTCTGATTGAAGATTAGATTTTATTATGAATACGTGAACACGTTGAACCCGTTCTAAACGAATATATATATATATATATGTATATAACACACCGAGTACGGAATAACTTGCCGACAGATGATCTCACATCAGAGAAAGCTTTATGTTGTATGTTCTGTTGTCCGACATTGAATCGGACTTTGACCCTCTATTTCAATCGAAATCATTCGTAACAGTGAAAGATTCTATCTTAAATGTGATAAATCTCACGCTAAAAGTATATTAACAAGTTTAATATATTAAACACTTAACACGATTTATTATTATTATTATCATCATCTTTTTTTTCTTTTTTGTTGTATCTAAAAGGATCGCAATGTTATAATAACAAATTCATTTTTATTCGATATTTCTTATCGATAATTTTTCAAAGAATAACAAAATGATATTCAACGACACGACGACGTTTCATTAATTGCAGTTTTATTTTTTGTAAATAGTTAAAACACGGTTTTTCGTTTGATTTGATTTGGTTTGGTTTGATTTGGTTTGGTTTGGAATTGTAGACGATCTAGACTGAATAACTGAACGTTTCTGAAACACAACTTGGTTGAAAACTCTGTCGATAAGACAAGTTATCGAAAATAACTATGTTATCTCGAAATTGAGCGCGAGCTGTCACACAATCGGAATGGTCAGTTTGTATTCTCGTTAAAGTAAGAAGAAACATCCTAAAAAGCATCTGTCGCATTAGATATGTATTTTATATATATATACATATGTATCTAATGTATATATTCAAAAGACGATACTGTTATAACACAAGTTATACACATAGTAGTGGTACATAATGTATGTATAGTCATCATATGTAGATTACGAAAGAATAAAAGTCGGTCTTTTGAGATTTAATGTTTAAATGTATTTTCCTCAAAATACGAGCCCCATTATATTTGAAAGTGACGCATGCAACATGGAATTTTAACTCGACGCGCTACTTTACTTTCCTGACGCAATCTTTTTCATACATTTGAGTTTTTCTTATTTTTCTTTTTTTTTTTTTTCTTATTTTGCTAAATTATTTAAGCATAATTTTTTAGAAAAAAATTGTAATAATCCTAATCCAACTTTAAAATGAAAGTAGTATATCTTTTAAATGTTCTTCTTCCATGTACTATCGAACAATGACGTTTGAGTAATGAAAGTATTTGACAAAGATCGATTATGGAAAACGATCTTTCAACCTATAACGAGATCTAACCGTGAATAAAATAAGCTTCGAAGTGTATGTTACGGGTTTCGCGAACATGAAGAATCCTTACTGTCACGTTTTAAACTACTAACCGAGTTACTAAGATTAGTTACCATATGACAGTAGTTCACTTTATAGAAACACACACGCACCTATTTAACAAAATTATTCGATAACCAATAAAATATATCGATAAATTTGATTTATAACTTTGACAAATTTATCATCACTCTATATAATAATAATAATAAAAAAAAATAGAAAAAGAAGCAAGAAAATGTAGAAATAACTAAATGTACGTGCATTCTCTTTCTCTCTCCTCACAGTGTTCAGGACTTAAAACATAAATTTCTTTGATTTAACACTCTGACACAACAGATTCTTCCAAGCAAACGACACACGAGATCAGCAGCTTTGACTCACCGTGCAGCAAAGTAAGCAAGATCTTCTTTACGTTGGTCGTTTTCAAATACGTTGTCAGAGTAGTTGGAATTTTTCCATTCGCTGCCCATCTTGTCGAGGAAAATTGAAGATTTCACGTGCACATATAAGAAACACGTGCTGAGCACGTGGTAACGCAACAAGCATTCGCGCACTCACGCACGCACGCACGTCAATAATATACACACGCACATACACACACTAAGAAGAAGAAAAACACACACGTAAAGTTTCTTTCTTTCTTTTTTTTCTCTCTCTCTCTCTCTCTCTCGCACTATCTATTTACTCTCGTTAATAAAATAAAAAAAAAAAAAACAAAAAAAATACGAAATTTAAACGAGAAGAAAGGTAAATATCAATAAACTGCGAACTCTGTGTCAAATACAACGAAATTTATGAACTTAAACGCATTGTGAATAAAAAACAACAAAACAAAAAAATAAAAAAAAGAAGAAAATATAGAAAATAAAGAAAAAAACGTCGAGACCTATGATCGAACGATTTGTGACTTTCTTTCTTTCGTGCGAATGACTTTTATCGACGGTCTACTATTTGTCCCGATAGCGACGAACGACCGACCGGTCGTCGGTCGATCATACTCTAAATTTAGCACACCACGCGAAGAAGAAACGTGTGTTTGTGTGTGTATGTGTGTGTGAAGCATTGGTAACCACGCAACGCGCAGGACAGATCGGTTTCTTCTCCCACTATATCTTGCTTTTTCTTTTAACTATTTCTTTTCTTCTCTTTTTCCATACTTTCACTTTCCTTCGTTGTATATCCCTTCCTCCCTTCCTCCCTCCTTCCCACTTTAAAAGCACATATACAAAGGAAGAGAAGAAAAATATTAAAGAAGATGGAGAAACGCAACTTGAAATCGTCGGATTGACCGCTCAAACTTTTCTGAGCTCGTTCGTATTCGTGTTGATTCGTTAACTTCTTTACTACTGTCTCTAGAATTATTGTCAATGTCAGCTGATTGAATTTAAGTATTGAATTTCTTAACGAGAATTTAACGATCATAAATGTGTCCATAATTATAAAAATGTTCTAAGTCATGTTATATATCATCTTTTGTTTTGAAATATTTAAACATATTTATATTTCAATACTATATGAATTTTAATTTAATATTCAAATAACAAATATTATTTTTAACAATTCATTTTGGACAATATCGTGAAAATTATATTGAATGTATTTAGTTGTGTAAAATAATGTGGTATCGTATAATAACTGATAAATTCATTTTTTTTTTTTTTAATTTTTGACTTAAACCACTTTTATAATTATGAGCACAAATATTAATGTTTCTATATATTTACGCTGTAGTTTATTAAATAAAAATGACATTTGATTAATTTGATATATACATGTGCATGTATATATGTATTCGCAGGAAATATATATTATCATATAGCGTTAAGAAGACATATCAGTGTGAAAAGGAATTCTTGGTATTCCGTTGACCACACACACACATTTCCTTTTTAACCCACACAACATATTCTTCTGATTATATTATGAACGAGAGAGAGAGAAACGCGCATGGTATGTTTCTTTGTTTATTCTGCATAAAAATTATACCACAAAGTGTCGACACATATGAAATTTTGATAAATGTTAACATCCTTCTTCTTTCGAATTTCTAGCTATCATCTTTTCATTTATTATAACTTATACACAAAATATGTTTTTGTCGTAGAAAAATTTGAATGCTAAATATTTCAAAATATGTCCCCATTTTCTCGAGGAATGTGTATTAACCACCCCCTCCCCGCCTGGTCGTAAATAAATACTCGCGTGCTTGCTTGCTTGTTTGCGTGCGTGCACGCGTGCACGAGAAATGTGTCAGAGGAGCACCACATTCGTGATGCAAGTAAACAAGGAGAAATGAGGGAGAAATCGTGCCAGACTTATTTAGCACAACAAACTATTATATATATATATATATATATATATTTCAAAATATCCGTCCACTAAATGTTAATGCTCTTTGACGAAGTTACAAAAGCTAAATTCTCTTCCCTTTGAATATATTTTTATCATACCACTGATGAGAGAGAAAATTAAATTTATAATAAATTGAAATATAAATGATATATATCTCATTTTAGAAAATATTTGTAAGTATAAAAAAAAATAGAAAAAGAATGTAGTTTTGCATTATTTAAGATTGAATCATTCACTGTGCGATAAATGCACAATGTTAATGTTCTCCGAAGACAACATTACAAAAGCTAAATTCTCTTCCGTTTGAATATATTTTTATCATATCACTGATGAGAGAGAAAATTAAATTTATAATAAATTGAAATATAAATGATATATGTAATTTTAGAAAATATTTGTAAGTATAAAAAAAGAATTTAGTTTTGCATTATTTAAGATTGAATCATTCTTGTGTGATAAATGCACAATGTTAATGCTCTCCGAAGACAACATTACAAAAGCTAAATTCTCTTCCCTTTGAATATATTTTTAACATATCACTGATGACAGAAAAAATTAAATTTATAACAAATTGAAATATAAATAATCTATGTAATTTTAGAAAATATTTGTAAGTATAAAAAAAATAGAAAAAGAATTTAGTTTTGCATTATTTAAGATTGAATCATTCAATGTGCGATGAATGCACACCAGTGTCATCAACACCTGAAAAAGAAAGATCAAACCAACCGTGTACAGTAGCTTCCCAAGGTTAACAAAATGAACAGAGAAAATGAAGTTTAACGTCGTATAAAAAAAGTAGAATATCCAAGTGAAGATATAAAAATATCATGTGGAATACTTGGAAAGGTCTCTCAGGTTTCGATTTGTTTGTCAAATACCTTACGGCTTCTACGCTAAACGACTTAGCCCAAGAGCATGCCCACCCTATTTCCCCGTTGTTAATAGGGCAAGCACGATATTTACTAGAAATGTCACCGAATACCCTTTTCTTACTAATCTCAAATTACAAAGGCTTATGAACTTTGCCAATACGTCATAAGAATTATTCATTTTTAATGTATCATACTCTTATAATATCAACTAAACAAGAATTTACATCCAATTAACCCCTTAACGCAGAATTCTTATATATACACATATACAGGGTGATATATATATATATATATATATATACAGATCTTATATATATATAATTAACCCATTGCCGCAAATGACGGCTATAGCCGTCCGATCTTCGTATTTCTAAGCACGATCGTCAAATTAAAAGTGTGCGGCAACGTGTTAATTAATTAAAATATAAAATTATAATATAAAATTAATTAAAATTACAAAATATTTATAGCAGTACAGAACACAAAACGCCGCTCGAGTTAACTCGAGTGTGCAAGTTAAAGGGTTAAGTAATATCTTCTTTGAATTTAATTAACAAAAAACAAAAATGTACGAATAAACGATAAAATAAAAATACAAATACAAATACAAATACAAATTATTATTGATAATAAAAAAGCAAATCTAATCATCTGTTAAGCGAGCGATATCTGTCGTTAAAAAATACTTTTGTTATCTATTTGATCTTTATCTTGGTGCGTGATATTTTCCATTTGATTTGAAATGACTATTAAAATATGACGTTATACATATATATATATATACTAGGAAATATTTATTTTGTAAATATCAATGGAACAAATCTTACATTTTAATATATATTTGTTGGAATGAGACAGGAAAGAGTGTCTCGCACCATAACACCTTCGTCGCAGCATGGAGTCTAAAGTATAAAGGTGATCTCACTCATAAATGCGTGGGTGAAACCTACAGAGGGTATTCGAGACTCACCGTATTTGCACACCTGCGCAACAAGCACAACGTTATATTACGTCGCGTAATAATGTCCGCAAGCAATTATCTCACAAAGACCGCCCTCGATAGACAATAGAAAATTTGCTTTCTTCTTCTTCGTATACATGTAACATCCAAGAAAATGATCTTTGATATAGTATTTTTATAATTAATTATTTAATAAAACTAAACTGTGATTTCCATTAATAACGATATAAAAAGAGAAAGAACAAAGGTTTAACCTTGGGTTGCGTCAGGTTTTTGATCTAACTTATAATCTCATGAAATGTTGCAGCACGTGCATGCGGGAGAAGAAGATAGTCGAACGACTACTTTTAGTGATTCACTCTATACAACGAAGAAGACTATTTGGGTTACTCTTTGTAAAACTAAAATTTCAGAAATAGGCCAAAGGAAACCTTTGTTTAATCAAACGATCAAAACGAAAATGCGGAAACAAATTCTACGAAGAACGTACAACAACAGCTTACGTTAGAACAAAACCATTTGCTTTGGTATCATAATAGAACAAAGTTCTATTAATAATTTGACCATTTAAACAAAGTAAAGTGTGTTATCAAATAGAAGAATGGATAGTATACTAGTAAAGGATGCATTTAGGTTGAAACGGACGTTGTAATATTCATTTACATATGTCTGACGTTATGGTTGTACGTTTATGGACGTTTCAATAAGACTTTGCAATCCTCCAAGTTATACGATCGAACGATCCTTTTCTTTCTTAGCTTTTTTTATATATATATATATATATATATACAGGGTGATCTGTAGCTGGTGGTACAAACGAAAAGGAAGTGATGAAGTACATGAAAAAATAAATTGAAAATATAGAATAAATATTTTTCGTTGAAGGCATTGTTTTCGAGAAAATCGACTATGAATTTTTGCAAAGTAAGCGTGCATTTGATCATGTCTCGTTGTAACAGACCTACGAGCTTTTCGGTAATACCCTACGAACTTTTCGGAAATACCCTACGAACATAACGAGACGTGATCAAGTGCAAGCATACTTTGCGAAAATTCAAAGTCGATTTTCTCGAAAACAAAGTCTCAAACGAAAAATTTGTATTCCATATTATCGATTTATTTTTTCATGTACTTCATCACTTCCTTTTCGCTTGTACCACCAGTTACAGATCACCCTGTATATATATATATATTCTTCAATTTGGTTCACCTTAAAAAAAGAGAGGGGAAAAAAAAAGTAATTCTATTGAAATATTTACACCGTAATCCTTAGTCAATGTTTCACGTTGTACCATAAACATTCGAAAGTTAAAACGTTTAAGGTCTCGATACGATACTCGAAACATTTACACTGGAGTTTACGTCTTGTTTTGTATCTCGAGTAATCGGTGGATTCACTTTCACGTGCCGTGAAAGGAACGATTCGATGATGCGAGTTTCCTTATCGATGTCCGCTATCAACAAGCACGAAAACGTAAATACCTGCATCACTCGATTCTTTCTTTTTTTGGAAGGATTTTTGAACTTTACGATTATATTCTCAAGGCAACAAATTTTCTATATATATATATATATATATATATATGAATATAGAAAACAAGTTATGATTTTAAAGTGGTGAAAGGCTTGGATTTATGAAAGTGACTTTGAAAATGCTAGAAACAATCGTATCACGATCTCTCAGCTAATTTACATTATATCTAGGGTCTCCTACTGCTTTAAAGACAAAACTCGAACTACATCTTCTAAGGTGGAGTCCTCTGACTCTGATGAATGCTATCGGCCAAACGAAAATAGGCAGTTAGATACTACAATGCTTTTAAAATTGATTTCTCTATGACGAACGAGCAACGGAAAGGCAAATGAAAGGAATTGAGGTCGACCTGATATCGCGAAAACGAACAAATCAATAATGATGATCACCTTTTTTTTCTTATCATTATTTTCTAATCATTGTCTGTAACCCAATTTTCTTTCGTTTTTAGAAAAAAAAAAAAAAAAATATATATATATATATAAATTATATATAAATTAAAATATATATATATAATATATAAATATATAATATATAATATAATATATAAATATATAGTTTAATTATTATAAATAGTTAAATATATTATTATAATATATATATAATATATATAAATATATATTATAAATAATAATATATATAAATATATATATTATATAAATAATTTAATTATTTATTTTTATTATTAATTATATATATATATAATTAATTAAATTAATACAAATATAAATTTTGATTTAAATGTATTTTACACTTTAAAAAAATATGATAAACTTAGTATATAAAGTAAAAAAAGAAAAAAAGATATATAAAGCATAGAAAATGTAGATAAACGAGCGTGTAATATCCAAGTTACATGCTATTATAGTGGATTAAAATCAATTAGATGAATGATGGACAAGTAAGAAACAACGTGTAGGACTGACTTGTGGAAGCATAACTGTTACTATTTATCACATAAACTATCAATACTCATCTCGGCACGCAGCGTGGGCATCTCTCGATTACGCTACCTCAACACAACATCCTTGTAACGCTAACTGTTTCTAATAAAACATTAACAAGAGATATTATATACGCCTTTCACCTATCTTTCTAAATTTATTTATTTATTTTTTCTTTTTTTAATTTATACGTTCCAAGCGAAGAAAAATTTCAACCACGCGATCCTTCGAGATCTTCCTCGAAGAATTTTCATTTTTTACTTTTCTATTACAGAAATAGATACGTCAATCAAAATGTAGTATTCCACGTATCCTAAATTTGAATGAGAAATATGTTAATATACGTCACATTTAAACTACCACCCGTCCAAAAATTTCTTTTAAAATGTCAACGTTTTATTTTTATTTCGTGCTATACAGTGAGTGAAAGAGAAGAAAAACAAAATGATACAAGAAAAAGAATAAGAGGAATCCGTTATAAATCTTCAAGTACGAAGTTACGTACTATTAGACATTTACGATCTTGTTAGATAATATTAGATAGACGATGGTGTGTATGTATAGCATATATATATACGTTTTAAACTAAACGATTGTCAATTATCGATGCCAACAAATCGATTTGCCAACATTTTACACGCCACGATATAAATGACATATAAATAAATGATGATATAGGTACATCACGAGATATTATTTGATCTTGCAAAGAGATGAAAAATCACATTAATCTTTTCTCTATGAAATAAAATTAGATTAAGAGACACCACGATCTCTTTCATTTTCTTATCCTTTTTCTTGTCACGCTATTCCCCTTACCGAGCAATTAATTCGTTATTACCGCATTGCCGGGTTGTAAGTCACGGAAGGTAATTACAATGGTTGGTAATTTCTCCAGCGTTCAGTTACACAGCTGGGATAATGGGACATCATTTTTTTTTTTTTTTTTTTTGGTCCTTTTTCCTTCAACACAATTTCAACACCGATTCGAATTATTTTCATTCTGACATAATGCTTCCTAGAAATATCTCTTATTAACACGTTCTATGCCACGTGTACCACCGGTGGTACACTCCTAGTAGCACAAGATATTGACAAATATTGAATACACGTGTATTTAATATTAAAAAGACATTAAATCATGTTTTAATATTAAATAAACATTGTATTCAATATTTTTCAATATTTTGTGTTACTAGGGACGTTAAATTTGACGTCCAAGCCACGTGTACCACCGGTGGTACACTTACTAGACATATTTATTTAATACACTGAAAATCAAATGGCCTGAAAGACAAAATCAAAAGCGGAACGTGTTAACGCTTTACTGATCGATCACGAATCGATACATGCGTACGATTAATGTATATTCATTATAATATAAAATCATCAGTATGAAATTGAATGGATGTAATGAAACAGACGATCGATTACGAGAACCGAGAACGATTGAAATTTCAAGGAAAGTCCTTTGCTGATACGACGAGTTTAATCGAGAGAAACCAGATACTCTTTTAGCCAGCATGCATTAGCAGCTGTTTTCTCAGTGATCGGTATATATCGTAAGTAGCAGGGAAATACATGGTTCGATCGATCCTATAGTTTCTTGCCAAAACAAATAAAGGTAAGCCGACCTCGTAAACGGTAAGTCGACAATTCGTCAATTACGATTTTTTATTCTTCGAGATAAATTCAATAAAAATGTAATGATGATGATGATGATGATGATTATGCGACAACTTACCTCCAAATGTGTGGGGAAAATCCAGGACAGACGTCTCCACACTGAAACATGGCTGTCCTTCCTCGACGTCCGTGATCAGGACACCCTAACATAAGATTCGTTTGTTAATTTTCAATTATTTATTTTTATATATATTTTATATATATATTTTGTTGTTGTTACTTTTCTTTATATAGTTGCGTATAGGAAAAAAAAAAAAAAAACATCTATAGTTTATTCTCTCGCTAGACCGAAACAAATCGCAAAAGTATCGTTCCAGTGATTCGTTCGAAGAAAATGGCGTTGCGAATCAATTGCAAAAGATCGGAAAGCTTTAAATCCTTGTCTTCCTACGCGTTACCGTCTACGCGAAACAAATACTTTTGATGATTTTTTCTTGTTTATTTTGTTAACTTTTTCATTATTGTTTTCCTTAATGCAAGATAGAAATGCAATGAAGTTTTGGTGTCTAAATTTTTCGACGTATTTAGAAAAAAAAAAAGTAAAATAATAGTTACGATGTCGATCGTTCGTTCATTCGTTCATTCGTTCGTTCGTTCGTGCGAATCGGTAAAAGCGGAACGCGTTCTACTTCAATGTATACGAACGTTTTTCTACTCTATTACCTTGCTTTAATATTATGGAAAATGATCATGGATGAGCTAACGAAAAACATTAACACTTTAATGGCCGCACGTCTACGCAGTCAAACGGCTCCGTCACGGGCTCCGGTAATATTTTACAAGAATTAATTTAAGAAAAAAAAAAAAAAAAAAACTTTATTGTCATTCACGAAAAAAATTAACATAAAAAAACAACAAGAACAAATTTAATTTTATATAATTTTAAATATATCCAAAGTTATAAATATAAATAATAGTCAATAACGATTGTTCCAGCTGTCACACCAACATGTTGTGTGAGCGGCGGCCATTAAAGTGTTAAGATGTTTTAAGTAATTCTAATCTAACGTTTCAATATTGTCACGTGATTTGTCAAGAAAAAAAATACAAATTTCATTCCACATTAAGATATATGGTTATATTTTGTCGTTGATAGGCATAGGTATATGCTAAGAGTATTGGTAATGTTTCAAAATATAATAAATATATATATATATATATATATATATATATATATATATATTGTAAAGAATGTGTTGCTCCGTAGCAAATCTAACATAAAGAACTAACTAACATAAGAGAGGAATCCTGTGAGACGAGGTGGGGTGTTGTGTGTGTGTATGTGTTGTGAGAAAGCAAGTGAGGCGAGGCAAGTCGCGTTGGATGCGTTCAAGAACCTTCCGCCCAACATATATGGTTGGGTCCGCCCACGTGGAACGACTTGTCGTCGACGATATAGCCAAATATCGCGTATACAACACGCGAGTGTATATACAAACGTTCACGCAAGTATTCATTTTATTCTACGATATATACATATATAGCGATCCTAAATAATCATCTCTGCCAAAACGTATCTTGGCTTATGCCTAATTAACATATTATATTCTTTTTCTTCTGCTTCTTCGTTTTTTTTCTTCTTCTTCTTCTTCTCCTTCTTCTTCTTCTTCTTCTTCTTCTTTCTCTCATCTTTGTCTTTCTTTCATCTGACATGAGTCACGATCGAAAAGACCCCGAGGTCTTCGTCATCTCCTCTTCGTCATCCTTTTTAACCATTAATATTTTACATTTATCGATTATTGGAAATATTCCCCAATACTCATCCTCTTTTTAACTAATAAGGAAAAATAAAAACACAATATGAATATTATTGGATTGGTCATTGAGTCCTTGCGGGTTTTTTTTTTTTTTTTTTTTTTAAATTACATGGCAAACCTCTCCCGTGAAATTACCATATAAACCTATATACATATATATAAATGCGACTTACTTTCTTTTGTATTTTGAAAAGATTAAACGTGAAATTTAGTTGAAAGTTGAAATCTATTAGATCAAACGAACCAATCAATACTTTAACTCTCTCTTAAAATAATGATGATGATGATTATTATTATAATTATAATCGTTACAGTGATAATTAGGTTTGATCGTTAACAAAGCATAGAACAACTCCTCGTCGATGTTCCATAATAGAAAGGGTTCACTTTTAAACTCGAAAGCAACTATAAGAAAAGATCTTATCCTCGACGTTGTTTCTTACGTGACGTGGCTGTTCCACTTATGGCTCGTTCAATGACATTCGCAGGACGCATTGGCCAACGAACGAAAAGTCGCATGCTGTGTCGAGACCGAACGATAGTCGGTCCTGTATAACTTTTCAAGAGTAAACATCTTTGTCAAAAAATACAAAGAAATGATACCAATTTCAATGCTAATACAAAATATCGATATCACCGGGGATTGAAAGTAAACAAAAAAAAGAAAAGTAATATAAATTTTTCATTAGCATATATTATATGTTTATCATAATTTTTAATTATATCCAAATTTTCTTACATATTATAGAAATATATATTAGATTTTTTCGCAAACACACACGTGTGTCCGTTAATAAAATCTCACTGATGAGAATGTGAAAATACGAAAGAGGTTGAAAAGAAAATTTAGTTCTTATTTTTGTATCGCGAATGAAATGAAAATAATGAAACACCGTAGTAGAATATAATTGGGTTACACTTTGAGGGTCCACTTTCGTTCGATCCCGAGGGCCCCACCGTATATTATTATTGTGACAATAATTATTCCATGCAATATCCAGTAAAATAAATGGGCCATTCTTTAGTTATAACGAGCCAATATTTATCTTCTCCAACGATTAATAAATATAGCTTCTCGTCTCTGTACCATAACTGTCCGATCGAACGCAATAGACTCAGAAAAGTGCCATACCCCTTCACGATAATTCCAAAGTCTTCTCGAGGGAGTAGATCCATGGGATATTCCTGGTATTAGACCATCTCTACGAGAACCCTGCCATAAATCCTGTCGTTCCACGTTGTCGTCGTGGTTGTCGTTGTCGTCGTTGTTGTCGTCGTCATCATCATCCTTGTCATTTTTCAAAATTGCCATCACCTTTTTCTTATCTTCCTTCTTCTTCTTCCTCTCCTCTACCAGTTTTTGTTCCTCCTCATTCTGTTGCTCTTTCTCTCGTTTTCTCTCATCTTCATCCTCCTCGTAATCCTCAGCAGCACTATCATCGTCATCGGTATCGTAACGTTGCGAGGATAAATCGGATCTTTTCCTTCGTTCCGAACAAAAATCTTGCATACGTCGACGTCGTCTACAATTATCCGAAATATTTGGACGAATCCTAACTACAGTCGTACCATTTCGTTCACGTGTCGCCGGTCTACAACCCTTACAATTGGAATCACGATTATCAATAAAGATTCGTCGACCATTCGTCGTCCTGCGTATCGACGAATCATCTTGCTCGATTTCGTCACTCTCGTTATCCTCGTCGTCATCTTCGTAAGTATTGTCAAATCCCCTTCCTAACAATCCTCCCTCCGTCCTTCTACTTCTACCATTCTCTTTAAGATATCTAACGGCGAATAGTCTGTTATCCTCTCGCCACGAATCCTTTCGATCTTTCGTTTCTTCAAAATTGTCTTTTTTTAAATCCTGCTCCTCCTCCTTCTCCTTCTCCTTCTCCTGCTCCTGCTCAACTCCTCCTCGAGAATGTCTTTCAAATTTTTTCCCTCGAGCATCCTCTTCATTGACTTTTTTGATCGTCGAACCGTTCGAGCCACGAACTCTCGAATCTATCATCGCATTTTTTCGATCCTTCCAAGGATTTGTACCGCGACTCGTTACAAAATTTCTACCCGATTCGACGAAACGATCGTCCAACGAATTATTTCTTCCTCTTGATTCTTCGTCGTTTAAATTCCTTCCAACGTTGCAATAAATACCATAAGAATGTTCCATTTCAGATTCGACTTCTCGATCCTTGAAAGAAATTCTACGTCCTAATGATGGACTTTCTTTAGGTTCTTTCGATACTCCTCTACGTACAGGACTCGTTTTAGATTCGTCCTTGAAAGAAATACTCGTTATAATTCCGCGATTTTGATTATCAGGTATACGTCTTTTATCAGCAACGATTTGATCGTCACCGAATGATATTTTAGTGTTAGAAAATCGCGTACGTTCTCTGGAAGAACGTTTATCTTTATCTTCATCCTTGAATGATATCTTTCCATATTCAGGATGTTGCTTAACTTTGAAAGAACTTCTTTACCTAAATCCTCGCTATCTGCTAACACTTCATTTTTTTGACCTTTCATCGATATCACTCTTTCTACTCTTAATTGTACACTTGATACCACCACCTTCGGAATCATTCTTTAAAGGATTTCTCGTAGCTCGTACATTGTTATCCTGATCCTTGAAAGAGGTTCTTCTCATAAGACCAGTATCCTTCTTGGAATACATCCTTTGCGGTATATCCGTATCACCGCTGAAAGAAATCTTTCTGATCGTTGTTTCTGACCTTTCCTTCGATAAATCCCGATGATTTTTTTTCGATAAATAATCCGAATCTTTTCTAACATCATTAGACGCTCTCTCGTATCTTTGTATTCTAACGTTAAATTCATCCGGCAATTTATCATAAGGACGAGAAATAATATTAACATTATTATTTCCATTGTTCATTTCGTCCTTCGTACGAGGAGTTCGATCCTCCTCCTCTTCTTCCTCCTCCTCCTCCTCTTCAACGTCCTTGGATCTCGAGGATCGTCTACGAGTGATTTCGACCACGTACGAGTCTTCTTGGTTCTTCCTCGAAAAAGAATGATCCAAACCACGTCTACTATTACCTTCCGGATGTCTAACTAACTTGTCGTGCAAGTTATCTTCGCTAGCACGAGATGATTCCGTTTCTCGTAAGACGTATCTCGGAATCCTTTCATCTAAGTCTTGATATCTCGATCTTCTTCGATAATCTTTCAGTTCATCCTCTTCTTTACTCGTCGATTTACAATAATTTTCATAATCCTGTTGTTGATCGTTAATTAAAGACGTTCTTCTTCTATCTTCCTGACGATTTCCAGCATGTATTTCTTCTCGATCGTCAATGTGACAACGATGAGGAGGAGGATGATGATGATGATGATGATGATGATGATAACGACGACGTTGACGACGATCCTCATTCGTCATTGATATAATCCCAGCAACATTATTTCCTCCTCTATCTGGACTAACCAGATCTTTTCTCGATCTCAATTTATCCTCTTCGCGTGTTTTCAATCGTTCAATCATAGCACCGATTCTACGATCTGTATCCGTTATATGTAGACCGATACTAGGAAAACTCGTTTTCTTCCTGACATCGCCATTTCTCCGGATCGCTGTCGAATCTATGTCTTCCAAAGAATCTTTATCTTTATTAATCTTTGTTTTTGAATGATTTTTTTCCAACTTACGACGTATTCGTCGTAAAGCAACGGTACTTGTTTTTCTTGTTTTTCTTCTTCTTCTTCTTCTTTTTGTTTATTATCGTTCTTTTGATTATTTTTGTCATCGTCTATCACTACCACCACCCCTTCCACTTCCTCTTCTTCTTCCTCGTCATCGTCATCGTCATCGTTATCATCATCATCATCATCTTCCTTCTTTTTCTTCTTCTTCTTCTTTTTCTTTTTCTTCTTATTTTTCTCATCTAACGAGAAATCTTGACGTCCAGCAATATCTTTCATATCCCACGATGCAAACCGATCCTTGCTTCTCTTATAAAGAATGTCCGGATCATCTTCGATTTCTTCGACAAATCTTCTACCATTTTTCTCGGAACTTAGAAAATCACCAAAGCGATAAGTATTATTTTTCCTGTTAACTTTGCCATTAGTACTTTTAACAGTTCTATCTTCTTCTGGTTCGTAATAAAATGTGTCGCTAACGAAGGATGAACTTGATTTTGTTTTATCCTTCGACATGGAAGAACTACGAAGACGCGAAGTCATTTCTATATTACAAATGTAATATAAATAAATGTTTAACACACCAACGATGTAATAATTACACCTTGATCCTTGTTTAATGTTGACCACGAATATGAATAGAATAAAAGATAACAGAGATCTTGATATTATTACGAATGGTTCCTTAATTTTTCACTAAACAATGTCAATATTCCGGACGAACCGAAAAGGAAAAAGAATCTGGAAGAACGATGGAACGAAGGATCGAACGAAAGAACGAACGAACGAACGAATGAACGAGAAAAGAGAAGAAGAAGAAGAAGAAGAAGAAGAAGAAGAAGTTGCGTTAAGGAGCCAAGCAGACGACCCTGAAAGTCGTCTGTGGACTTTCACGAACGCGAGCACTTTGCCGGTCGAAGTCACCGCGAGAGAGTGTGCACCGGAGGAGAGCGTGTATCTCTCTCTTTTTCTCTCCAATATAGGAGAGGGAGTACTCCCCCTCCTCTCTGTTCGTTTGCCAACACGGCAACCTCCGTACGCCATCACCACCACCATCAGAACCACCATCACAACCACCTTCGTAGGCGGCCTCCGTTCTGTGGTCCTCGACGACGGGCCCCGGCAAAGATTCTCCCGTTAATTCGCCGATGAATCCTCTCTACCTTTGCCATATACAAGAGAAAGAGAACAAACAAATAGAAAAAGATAGAAAGAGAGTGTCTCGACCTTGTCGACAGTTCAGAATACTCCTCTCCTCTCCTTCGTCTTCCTGAAAACGCTTACCACTCCTTCTTTCCACAATTTAAGAAGACACAATTTTACGAGAGAGAGAGAGAGAAAAAGAGAGAGAGATTGAGAGAGAAAGAGATAAACTTAGATGGATAAAGATAGTGAGAGAAAAGAGAGAAAGGTTGCATCTAAAATGAGAGAAGAGCTTCGTCGAGAGTAGCCCGATGCGGAGCAGTTATTAAATTTCACTCTGCGGCGAAGAACTCGTTCTTTTTTTTTTATCTTATTATTTTTTTAATATATATGTACATATATATACATATATATATATATCGTGTCGACGAGTTCCACGAGGTGGTAGTAGTCGCTTCTTACGTGTTGTATTCTCGCTTAGAAGGATCCTATACGAATCTCATCTCGTCTTTAAGTCAAAGTAGTATGCGAACGACAGACGTGTTTTTAAGAGACTTATTTATGCGTGCAAAAAAATGAAAAAAAAAAAAAAGAAAATAATCTTCCATAGAGTGTAAAGGTGCTTGCTTGCTCCTTCCTAAGCTTCCTTATCTATATTTGTTTTTTGTTCCCTTCAACTCTTTTTATTTTTCTCTTCTTTCTTCCCTATTTCATTTCGTTTCATTTTCTCATTCGAGTTTAAATTTACGACGGGAGTCTTCCACGGTTAACTCCATGTGTTGCCGGATTCGCCATATACCACAAATGGAAAATCCAAGTCCACCTCGGGGAATATCCTTTTGCTTGCTTCCCTTCGAAACTTCCTTCCTACCGTCGTTCCTCCTCCCTTCTTCTCTTTCTTTCTTTCTTTCTTTCTTATCAGATCGCATCGCATAGCACCGCATCCCATAGCTGAGAGGCAAGGTCAATTCACCTCATCCCCGCCCTACCTTCTTTCTTGTTCTATTTTCTTTTTGGATTTAGTTTTTTTTTTCACGTTATTCCTGACAATACCTAAATACCGAAAAACACGATGATTTATTAAATGGCAGACTTGAATTGAAATATGTTTAAAAGTATGTTTGAAATGATATGGGGATAACTTGAATCTGATCGATAAGTATCTTACAGAAGCATAGTTTTGTTTTTGAGAACACCTATCTCAAATAAAATAGCAGGTGACTCTCCAACGGAAGGCACACCCTGCTTCCTGTTTCAACTCCCTCTTGTCTACTGAACACTATTAAAGAGTTCTACTTCTACCATGATCCATCTAAATACCCCATCAACTGATTAATTATTATCCGAAAGCTAAGAACTAGATCACTTTCTTTCTACGTAAATAAAATAAAAAATAATAATATATAGAAAAGACATGTAATTTTTTGTTGTTGTATTTTTGTTAAATATGGTTAAGGAAAATCATAAGACACGGAGAAGAACGAAACACGAACGTGAACGTTTAGAAAGCGAAAAGTTGGAAAAATCATCGGCTTTCGTACGTTCGAAAGAAGAAACTTGCAAAAATTCGATCGACCATATCGAATGGGTTGTTCGTTCGAACGTGACGAAAGAAAAAGAAAGAATACGTGGATATGGATTCCAGTCTGCTTGGCCAGCAGCTGCTTGCTTGCTTGCTTGCTTGCTTACTTGCTGGTTTGCTTGTCGACGAGATACTTAATTTATTTCTAACGATCTTTCTAATACCATATAAAAATACTTGTCTACAGGAAGAAGATAGAAACATGCACGAATGTATGATTTCAAATTGATATGTTTAATAAGAAATAGGATAGAACTTTTGGGACAAACCCAAAATGAGATTTCGAAGAAAAATGACAAAGCAACGGGGGTTAACAAGTATTTTGGGTTAAAATTTGGAGATACGGCCCTGAGTGTGGGTCGCCACAAGGTCCTGTCGTATACGCCCCCGCTTTTTATATGGCGTTTATAAGCGTCTAGAAGAGACTGCGACCACGCGACCACGAGGCGGTGAACGGGGCCTCACGTACGCACCGACCTTTTCTCCCGAAATGGCGAGGATAACCAATCGAAGGTACAATACGTAGATACACAACTAATACATTTGTTGTCTATGATCTATGGAAAGAGAGAAAAATGATTTATTTATCAAATGAGAGCTAAAGTTTTTTACAGTTTATTGTAATAGTTGAAAGAAAAAAGGTAAATGAACGGTAGTTACTTAGAAGTTAAGATCGTAAGCAAAAGAAAGAAAGTAACGCTCTAATTGAATTTAACGGTTTCGCTGTTAAACATTTAGCGGTCCATGTCACAACTGTTCTGCTTCTCGTAATATGGCAGTGAGTCATTTGAGGCCTTCTCGTTCCATCGGAGAACGGCGAGGCCGAAGAGAATATGCTTTCTTTTGCTACTGCTGAGAGTGTTATCGGGTATCCGTGTTGCTGAACGTATGTAAGTATACTTACATACGTGTCAGCAGTCTGCTGACTTCGTCGATACGCGATGCTCCCTTGTAGACATCTACCTTTGTGGTTTTTTTCAATGATAGCAGCCATGTGGCGACTGCTACTTGAAAAATTCATTTCTTTTCTTTATTTCTCTTTCGAAATGATCTAGAATGAAAGCTAAAATCGACATATAAATTGAATCGTAAGAAACATTTTATATATAAATTTGTGTATAATTTATTATTATTATTATTATTATTATTATTATTATTAGTTGGCATTAGGAACTCGAAAGTTCATTGCCGCAAATACCACATCCCGCCATTGCTTCCGTCCCTGAGCGCGATCCTTCCATTCGCGGTCTTCATATTTTATTTCTTTCAAATCCCGAAATAATATTGGTATAATTTATAAATTATATTTAATATTAATTAGCCAATTAAAGAAATGAAAATTATGCCGTTACCATAAGGCGACATCGCGTGGTAATTGCAAGTATCGTTAAAAAATCATTTATATCAAAGGTCGGTATTACAGAAATCTATTATTAACAGTACTCATCGATACAAATTAATTATATTAATTATATTAATGCGCTTTATTTATTTATTTGTTAGTATTTATTCTTTATACTGTAATATTAATATTCCATCTCAAAGATTGATTATATAGGTTTAGATTTCCTCGTAGCATTGCTACCATAAATAAAATCAAATAGAATAATATTGAAAACGATATGAATAATCGAAATTCAATACGAATAAATCGATATGTTTTACGCCTTCGCAAATGTGTCAAAGAAGTTGGAATAGAAGGAACAATAAAAAAATGAAAAAGAATAAAAAGTATGTCTCGTGACTTTAGGGAGACCGGCGACATCAAGGTCCCCATTTATGAAAGCAACACTGGAATCTAGTGGGCAGCGATTATTTTGAAAGCAGGCAATGACATTGAGCCGTCGCCTCAATGATGTCAGACGTACGGAAGTGACATCATTTTGCTCCTTATCACAAGCTCCGCCTGAATCGTACGCAGTAAGAATAACACTCCGTGTGTATAAGCTATCAACGAAGATATCTAATCAAAACAATCGTTGATCAAATTACCAAAATATGTGCCTATTACTTCGAATCGTAATAATTTGTTTATCCTTTTTGATTCATTATCTCATTATTATTAATTATATTTATTCACTATGAATAACAGACTCGAAAATATCCTCCGATTAATACTCGTAATCATTTATTTTTCGTTTTGATCAAAAATAACAAAAGAAAAATAATTTTATTTGTGTTTTTTTTTAATATTATGTTATATTAATTATATTTATATTTATATTAATTATAATATAATATAATATAATATAATATAATATAATATAATATAATATAATATAATATAATATAATATAATATAAATATATAATATAAATATAATAATTATATAAATATATAATTATATATTATATATTTATATTTATATTAATTATGTTATATTAATTATAATGTCGTTCTATATGCAAAATTAACGATTAAAGAAATTGCATTTTCTTTCTCTCTTTATCCTTTCTTCACATATTTATATACATATGTATTTACAAAAGTTATCTATATACATATTCTACATACGCACCATACACGTATGTCTCTTACTACACACAAATCCAGGAGAACCTAACAACGTCCAACACTACTGACATTCCCGAACGATTGTGTCACGCGTGCTTATAGTCGCACGATGCTTTTCGGTGCACCCTATGAGGCATGCGCACGCGTGCACTCTCATATTCCCCCCTTCCTTTTTGTCACCTGCACACCTTCCAAGAGAAACGACGGTTCGAGTTTTCATTGTGTGATAAAAGCAATACATATTAAATACTCCAAGTTGAAAGAGACTTTTCTTGTGATTCATCTCTTCAAACAAATTGACCTAATTTACCGAACAAATTGATGCGACCTTGACGTATACAGGAACCATAACTGATTCACAACATCCTGATTAGACTGGAAACAAAGTTTATGTGTGCCATTTAAATCCCTCTTTCTTTCTTTCTTTCTCTTTTTATACGAATTAATAAATAAATTAACTACCCACCGTGATTTTTGATTATTCGAATGATGTTCAAATGAAAAAGAGAGTAAGGGAACCGTCAAGGATATTTGCTGATAATTATCTGATCCCTACTGTTTCAAGTGGCTTCGAGGTTATCACTGCTTATCATTGATTACGAAGAAAGTGAAATGCAGTTTATCGCGTATTACTTCGAGAAAGTAACGTTGCTTTTGCAACATTACGCCCTATTCCAATCATCAATAAACGTCTACAAGCCTTTAGGAAACTTTATTGATATATTAAGACGAATAAAAAGTCGGCCAATTCGAATACAACCTGTTGGGTGTGTCCGATAAATATATATATATAGTAAATATAAAGGAACGAACCACTTTTACATTCTATTTCTATTTTCAAAGTTTTGAACTATTACTTATGTAAGAAGGACTTATAGAAATCCGATTTGTCCTCGTAATGCTAAATAAAGAAACTACACAGGTATATAAAAAGGAACACAGGCTTATTTGAGATCATCGATCCACCTCGTTTGCGAACACATAAACACATACATACATACACACACATATGTGTATACTACTCGAGGGTTGCATCTTTCTCCCATTACGAAGCATAGCTTAAGCTAATGCGAAGAGTGCGTTCAATTACGATCCTTTTTCAGAATTACTCAAGGTTTTTAGAGTATTCAGAAAGGGGGAAAAAAAGAAGATGCCTTACAACACAACAACAACAACAACAACAACCCCTCTGTCACGCAAGAAATCCGAAGGGAAATCCACGAACGGCTTACTGTCACGCGATACCAAAACGAAACTGACCATACTGCTGACTTCCGTTATGCCAATATCACATCCCAAAGTGAATCTACTTAGGGTTGATGGAATGAGGGAGTGCCACTATAATTTCACGTGAAAACTTGTTACGAAAGAAAATCAAGAAACCTATGGAAAGAAGCTTTACGACAGTCGTTAACATTGTCCTTGCTAAGAAATAAGTTTAAAGTTCAAAGAAATAACGATGAAGCTGTGATAGTTCTCCTATCGTTAGAATAATTACTTCGATTGATCTTTTAGAACCGATGTTAATTGAAATTCTTGCAATGTCAAACACGTACAATTACATGATGAAATTTATTAACTCTAAGAATTTTTCTTCTCGCGCACCTATAATTGATTACAGATATTTTCCAAAGTTTCATAACTTTCATTTCAATAGGAAATGATGAAATAAACATTTCGCGTTATCATTGTACAATTAAATGTAGGTATATAACTTTGGTACCTGTTTTTTGTTTTGTATCCTAAGCTTCTAACGACATTAATTTTCTAGTTCTCACGTTCGGTAATCTCTTTTTTTTTTTTACTCTCTCGTTGTAGGTTTTATCGTAAGAGAGAGAACTTGTTTGGCCATAAATGAAATCGCTACGTAGCATT